>NW_027189821.1:0-83606 GCF_040958095.1 Procambarus clarkii | reverse complement strand
TCAGGTAACTACACCACTACCATCACCAGGAAACTGCACCATTACCATCACCAGGTAACTACACAACTAACATCACCAGATAGCTACACCACTACCTTTTCCAGGTGGCTACACCACTACTATCACCAGGAAGCTACATCACTACCATCACCAGGTGGCTACACCACTACCATCACCAGGTGGCTATACCACTACTATCACCAAGTAGCTATACCACTACTATCACCAGGTGGCTACACCACTACCATCACTAGGTAGCTACACCACTACCCTCACCAGGTGGCTACACCACTACCATCACCAGGTAGCTCCACCAATACCATCAATAGGGGGCTTCACCACTACCATCACCAGGTTGCTACACCACTACCATCACGAGGTAGCTACACTACTACCATCACCAGGTGGCTACACCACTACCATCACCAGGTGGCTACACCACTACCATCATAGATCTACACCACTACCATCATCAAGTAGCTACACCCTACATCAGCAGGTGGCTACACCACTACCATCACCAGGTGGCTACTAAACTACCATTACCTGGTGGCTACTCCACTAATATCACGAAATGGCTACACCACTACTATCACCAGGTAGCTACAACACTACCATCATCAGGTGGCTACACCACTACCATCACCAGGTGGCTACACCACAGCCATCACCAGTTAGCTACACCACTACCATCACCAGGTGGCTACACCAATACCATCACTAGGTGGCTACACAACAACCATCACCAGGTAACAACACCAGTACCATCACCAGGTAACTACACCAGTACTATCACCAGGTGGCTACACCACTACCATCACCAGGTGGCTGCACCACTACCATCACCAGGTAGCTACACCACTACCATCACCAGGTGGCTACACCACTAACATCACCAGATAGCTACACCACTCCACTCACCAGGTGGCTACATCACTACCATCAGCAGGTAACTACACCTCTACCATCACCATGTAGCTACACCATTACCATCACCAGATAGCTACACCTCTACCATCACCATGTAGCTACACCACTACCATCACCAGGTGTCTACACCACTACCATCACCAGGTGGCTACGCCACTACCATCACCAGGTGGCTACACCACTACCATCACCAGGTGGCTACACCACTACCATCACCAGGTGGCTACACCACTAACGTCACCAGATAGCTACACCACTCCACTCAGCAGGTGGCTACACCACTACCATCACCAGGTAGCTACACCAATACCATCACCAGGTAGCTACACCACTACCACCACCAGGTCGCTACACCACTACCATCACAGGATAGTTACACCACTACCATCACCAGGTGGCTACACCACTAAAATCACCAGGTGGCTACACCACTACCATCACCAGCTGTCTATACCACTACCATCACCAGGTGGCTACACCACTACCACCACCAGGTCGCTACACCACTACCATCACCATGTAGCTACACCACTACCATCACCAGGTGGCTACATCACTACCATCAGCAGTTAGCTACACCACTACCATCACCAGCTGTCTACACCACTACCATCACCAGGTGGCTACACTACTACCATCAAAAGGTGGCTACACCACAGCCATCACCATTTAGCTGCACCACTAACAACACCAGGTGGCTACACCAATACCATCACTAGGTGGCTACACCACAAACATCACCAGATAACTACACCAGTACCATCACCAGGTAACTACACCAGTACTATCACCAGGTGGCTACACCATTACCATTACCAGGTGGCTGCACCACTAACATCACCAGGTAGCTACACCACTACCATCACCAGGTGGCTACACCACTACCATCACCAGGTAACCACTCCACTATCATCACCAGGTGGCCACACCACTACCATCACCAGGTAGCTACACCACTACCATCACCAGGTGGCTACACCACTCCCATCACCAGAGTAGGTACACCACAACCATCAACATGTAACTACACCTTTACCATCACCATGTAGCTACACCACTACCATCACCAGGTAGGTACACCACTACCATCACCAGGTGGCTACACCACTACCATCACCAGGTAGCTACACCACTACTATCACCAGGTAGCTACACCACTACCATCACAAGGTTGCTACACCTCTACCATCACCAGGTAGCTACAAAACTACCATCACTAGGTAACTACACCACTATTATCACCAGGTAGCAACACCACTAATATCACCTGGTAGCTACACCACTACAATCACCAGGTAGCTACACCACTACCATCACCAGGTAGATACACCACTACCATCACCAGGTGGCTACACCACTACCATCACCAGGTGGCTACACCACTAACGTCACCAGATAGCTACACCACTCCACTCAGCAGGTGGCTACACCACTACCATCACCAGGTGGCTACACCAATACCATCACCAGGTAGCTACACCACTACCACCACCAGGTCGCTACACCACTACCATCACAGGATAGCTACACCACTACCATCACCAGGTGGCTACACCACTAAAATCACCAGGTGGCTACACCACTACCATCACCAGCTGTCTATACCACTACCATCACCAGGTGGCTACACCACTACCACCACCAGGTCGCTACACCACTACCATCACCATGTAGCTACACCACTACCATCACACAGGTGGCTACATCACTACCATCAGCAGTTAGCTACACCACTACCATCACCAGCTGTCTACACCACTACCATCACCAGGTGGCTACACTACTACCATCAAAAGGTGGCTACACCACAGCCATCACCAGTTAGCTGCACCACTAACAACACCAGGTGGCTACACCAATACCATCACTAGGTGGCTACACCACAAACATCACCAGATAACTACACCAGTACCATCACCAGGTAACTACACCAGTACTATCACCAGGTGGCTACACCATTACCATCACCAGGTGGCTGCACCACTACCATCACCAGGTAGCTACACCACTACCATCACCAGGTGCTACACCACTACCATCACCAGGTAACCACTCCACTATCATCACCAGGTGGCCACACCACTACCATCACCAGGTAGCTACACCACTACCATCACCAGGTGGCTACACCACTCCCATCACCAGGTAGGTACACCACAACCATCAACATGTAACTACACCTTTACCATCACCATGTAGCTACACCACTACCATCACCAGGTAGGTACACCACTACCATCACCAGGTCGCTACACCACTACCATCACCAGGTAGCTACACCACTACCATCACCAGGTCGCTACACCACTAAAATCACCAGGTAGCTACACCACTACTATCACCAGGTAGCTACACCACTACCATCACAAGGTTGCTACACCTCTACCATCACCAGGTAGCTACAAAACTACCATCACTAGGTAACTACACCACTATTATCACCAGGTAGCAACACCACAAATATCACCTGGTAGCTACACCACTACAATCACCAGGTAGCTACACCACTACCATCACCAGGTAGATACACCACTACCATCACCTGGTGGCTAAACCACTACCTTCACCAGGTAGCTACACCACAACCATCACCAGGTAGCTACACCACTACCATCACCAGGCAGCTACACTACTACCATCACCAGGTAGCTACAACACTACCATCACCAGGTAACTACACCAGTACCATCACCAGGTAACTACACCAGAACTATCACCAGGTGGCTACACCACTACCATCACCATGTAACTACACCTCTACCATCACCAGGTAGCTACACCACTACCATCAGCAGGTGGCTACACCACTACCATCACCAGGTAGCTACACCTTACCATCACCAGGTGGCTACACTACTACCATCAATAGGTGACTACACCACAGCCATCACCAGTTAGCTACACCACTACCATCACCAGGTGGCTACACCACTATCATCACCAGGTAACTACACCAGTACCATCACCAGGTAACTACACCAGTACTATCACCAGGTGGCAACACCACAACCATCACCAGGTGGCTGCATCACTACCATCACCAGGTAGCTACACCACTACCATCACCAGGTGGCTACACCACTACCATCACCAGGTAGCTACACCACTACCATCACCAGCTGTCTACACCACTACCATCACCAGGTGGATACACTACTACCATCAGAAGGTGGCTACACCATTACCATCACCAGGTAGCTACAAAACTACCATCACCAAGTAACTACACCACTACCTTCACCAGGTATCTACACCACTACTATCACCAGTGTTACGGTGCCCTCTCTTATCTCTTTCGTTTGCCTGCTTTAAGAGTCATATCAGCTCTCCCTACTGATTCTCTGAGGTTCAGGGAGTCTATTGACATATGTGGCGACCAGACCGGCTGCCGGTTAAAGGAAGGAAGTTACATTATAAGTTGTAAATAAGGGGAAATTGGCGCCCTGATATAAAATGAAAGAGTATCCCCTATTGCAGATATGACCTTTTGGAAGGGACACTAGCCGATCGCGGATTGGCCGACTAAGGTCGCGGGCGACCAATCAAGGCCCGCTGTGACGTCACCGAGTGCCCCGGCGGCGCCAACGTCAGAGTTGACCTGACCTTGGAAGCGACAGGACGCGCCTCGGTCTGCTCTCAAGGATTAGAGGCTCTACAAGCCTTTCTTAGTGGATTAGTGCTGGCTATTGCAGCCCATCTCACGTATTGGAGACCCCGCGCTTCTGGGAAGCGAAAAGGAACCAAGTTTATTGAGCGAAAGAGTGCCAAACTTGGAAAATATTCGGCGACGACACTGGGCGGCGACGCTGGACGTTGGGGGGCCTGGAAAGGTGTGGCGGGCAAGCCTAGCTGTGACCGGGTCACATCCACTGAGGGTCTTGGAAGGACGACACCATGCCTAGGACAAGGAGTCACGCCTTGTGGAAGGGGCGAGTGTGGGAAAAATAGTGATTAGCTCAGCGCCCATCGATGAACCAGGATTGGGGCAGCTGAATCTCAGGGATTGGAACGGCGACGACGCGAAGGCTCCACGACACCTGAGGACCTGTGGAACGTTCCTGGATCGTCGAGGATCGACTCAGGAAGCGTGGGAACCTCACAACATCGAGGGACAGGCGTCGTGAGCCAGGAATGTAAGGTAGATCATTTTCCCTCCCATTACCCCTTGTGTGAGTAGGCTAGTTAGGCCACAATAGTTACTTATGTATGTGGCAACAGGACATTAATACTTTAGTAGTAGAATAGGCTGCAAGGCAGCTTGTGTCCAGGACTGTCAGAGAGGACAGTGTGTATTGATGGCAGGACAGTGAAGAAGAGGTGCCGCCGTGGTGAAGAGGCCCTCCTGTGAGAGAGTGTGGGACTCCTGTCTTTCTGCCCAGTTGAAGGAGTGTTGGAGGTCGTGGAAGAAGAGGCTGACGATCTCCAGACTTATTATCCTTATTTCCATATTCATGTATTACTTGTGATTGTGTGTGTGTTCATGTAATTTGCATCAGTAAATTCACACTTTTATCATTGTGTTTGAGTGTGCCTCCATTTATAATATTTCTCTATGAGCATACACGAAGGTTATCACAGTACCACCTAGGGAACACAACGTTCTCTATAGAAGTTCTTATTGCCTGGTGAGTGGTAAAGACAGCACAGACTTACATAAAAGTATACCCTTAGCCATCCGATCAGTATCAGTGCCTGAATGGTGGCAACTATTAACGTAGTGGCTATAGAGAGGTAAGTACAGTTATATATATATATAGAGAGAGAGAGACACTGTGACCATGAAATGGTTATCTCTTGTTCGATTGTTCTTCCCAATTATAAAATCATCCACTTGTCCGTAATTAGGACCACTATCCGGACACTGTGTGTTACCTCAACGTCTCTAACTATCAATGACGGGTGCCTTCCACGACCTCAGAGACGTTTACCATGCCGCTAAGTCCTCACGTCCGTTTCCTTTGGTGAGGGTGGAGCATACTGGAACAGTTGGGTTAGTTGGTCAAACATCCGAAAATGACGACAGCATGTTGACTAAATGGAGGGGAGTAGAGGTCTGTCTCTCCACATGCTCCGGCCGGCACACGTTACCTCGCCCGGTGGTTCTGATTGGCTAACAGAAATTCCCGTCACCGGACGAGCCAATCCGTGCTGACCGTTAACGACCTCCATGATCGTTAACCTCGTTCTTCCTGTTATAATGAACGTATTTCTATTAAATAACCGTGTCTTTATGCGACGAAATAACACGATACGATATATCGTAACAATGGTGATTGTAGTATTGTAGCCATCTGGTGATAGTAGTGGTGTAGCTACCTGGTGATGGTAGTGGTGTAGCTACCTGGTGATGGTAGTGGTGTAGCTACCTGGTGATGGTAGTGGTGTAGCCACCTGGTGATGGCACTGGTGTAGCCACCTGGTGAGGGTAGTGATGAAGCTACCTGGTGATGGTAGTGGTGTACCTACCTGGTGATGGTAGTGTTGTATCCACCTGGTGGTGGTAGTAGTGTAGCTACCTGGAGATGGTAGTGGTGTAGCCACCTGGTGATGGTAGTGGTGTAGCTACCTGGTGATGGTAGGGGTGTAGCTTCCTGGTGATGGTAGTGGTGTAGCCACCTGGTGATTTTAGTGATATAGCTACCTGGTGATGGTACTGGTGTAGTTGCCTGGTGATGGTAGTGGTGTAGCTACCTGGTGATGGTAGTCGTGTAGCCACCTAGTGATGGAACTGGTGTAGTTACCTGGTGATGGTACTGGTGTAGTTGCTTGGTGATGGTAGTGCTGTAGCCACCTGGTGACGGTAGTGGTGTAGCCACATGAAAATTGTAGTGGTGTAGCCACACGGTGATGGTAGTGGTGTAGCTTCCTGGTGATGGTAGTGGTGTAGCCACCTGGTGATGGTAGTGATGTAGCTACCTGGTGATGGTAGTGGTGTAGCTACCTGGTGATGGTAGTGGTGTAGCCACCTGGTGATGGTAGTGATGAAGCTACCTGGTGATGGTAGTGGTGTAGCCACCTGGTGATGGTAGTTGTGTAGTTACCTGGTGATAGTAGTGTTGTATCCACCTGGTGGTGGTAGTAGTGTAGCTACCTGGAGATGGTAGTGGTGCAGCCACCTAGTGATGGTAGTGGTGTAGCTACCTGGTGATGGTAGTAGTGTAGCCACCTGAAGATAGTAGTGGTGTAGTCACCTGGTGATGGTAGTGGTGAAGCTACCTGGTGATGGTAGTGATGTAGCCACCTGGTGATGGTAGTGGTGTAGCTACCTGGTGATGGAAGTGGTGTAGCCACCTGGTGATGGTAGTGGTGTAGCTACCTGGTGATGGTGGTGTTGTAACCACCTGGTGATGGTTGTGGTGTAGCCACCTGGTGATGGTAGTGGTGTAGCCACCTGGCGATGGTAGTGGTGTAGCCACCAGGTGATGGTAGTGGTGTAGCCACCTGGTGATGGTAGATGTGTAGCCACCTGGTGATGGTAGTGGTGTAGCCATTTGGTGATATTAGTGATGTAGCCACCAGGTAATGGTAGTGTAGTAGCCACCTAGTGATGGTAGTGGTGTAGCCACCAGGTAATAGTAGTAGTGTAGCCACCTGGTGATGGTAGTTGTGTAGCCACTAGTGATGGTAGTGGTGTAGCTACCTGGTGATGGTAGTGGTGTAGCTACCTGGTGATGGTATTGGTGGAGCTACCTGGTGATGGTAGTAGTGTAGCCACCTTGTGATGGTAGTGGTGTAGCCACCTGGTGATGGTAGTGGTGTATCTACCTAGTGATGTTAGTGGTTTAGCCACCTGCTGATGGTAGTGGTGTAGCCACCAGGTAATGGTAGTGGTGTAACCACCTAGTGATAGTAGTGGTGTAGGCATTTGGTGATATTAGTGATGTAGCCACCAGTTATGGTAGTGTAGTAGCCACCTAGTGATGGTAGTGGTGTAGCCACCTGGTGATGGTTGTGGTGTAGCTACCTGGTGATGGTAGTGGTGTAGCCACCAGGTAATGGTAGTGGTGTAGCTACCTAATGATGTTAGTGGTGTAGCCACCTGCTGATGGTAGTGGTGTAGCTACCTGGTGACGGTAGTGGTGTAGCTACCTGATGATGGTAGTGGTGTTGCTACCTGGTGATGGTAGTGGTGTAGCCCCCTGGTGATGGTAGTGGTGTAGCCACCTGGTGATGGTAGTGGTGTAGCTACCTGGTGATGGTAGTGGTGTAACCACCTGGTGATGGTAGTGGTGTAGCTACCTGGTGATGGTAGTGGTGTAACCACCTGGTGATGGTAGTGGTGTAGCCACCTGGTGATTGTAGTGGTGTAGTTGCGTTGCCTGGTGATGGTAGTGGTGTAGTTACCTCGTGATGGTAGTGGTGTAGCTACCTGGTGATGGTAGTAGTGTAGCCACCTGGTGATGGTAGTGGTGTAGCCACCTGGTGATTTTAGTGGTGTAGCTACCTGGTGATGGTAGTGGTGTAGCTTCCTGGTGATGGTAATGGTGTAGCTACCTGGTGATGGTATTGGTGGAGCTACCTGGTGATGGTAGTAGTGTAGCCACCTGCTGATGGTAGTGGTGTAGCTACCTGATGATGGTAGTGGTGTAGCTACCTGGTGATGGTAGTGGTGTAGCTACCTGGTGATGGTATTGGTGGAGCTACCTGTTGATGGTAGTAGTGTAGCCACCTGGTGACGGTAGTGGTGTAGCTACCTAGTGATGTTAGTGGTGTAGCCACCTGCTGATGGTAGTGGTGTAGCTACCTGGTGACGGTAGTGGTGTAGCTACCTGATGATGGTAGTGGTGTTGCTACCTGGTGATGGTAGTGGTGTAGCCCCCTGGTGATGGTAGTGGTGTAGCCACCTGGTGATGGTAGTGGTGTAGCTACCTGGTGATGGTAGTGGTGTAACCACCTGGTGATGGTAGTGGTGTAGCTACCTGGTGATGGTAGTGGTGTAACCACCTGGTGATGGTAGTGGTGTAGCCACCTGGTGATTGTAGTGGTGTAGTTGCGTTGCCTGGTGATGGTAGTGGTGTAGTTACCTCGTGATGGTAGTGGTGTAGCTACCTGGTGATGGTAGTAGTGTAGCCACCTGGTGATGGTAGTGGTGTAGCCACCTGGTGATTTTAGTGGTGTAGCTACCTGGTGATGGTAGTGGTGTAGCTTCCTGGTGATGGTAATGGTGTAGCTACCTGGTGATGGTATTGGTGGAGCTACCTGGTGATGGTAGTAGTGTAGCCACCTGCTGATGGTAGTGGTGTAGCTACCTGATGATGGTAGTGGTGTAGCTACCTGGTGATGGTACTGGTGTAGTTACCTGGTGATGGTAGTGGTGTAGCTACCTGGTGATGGTAGTAGTGTAGCTGCCTGGTGATGGTAGTGGTGTAGCTACCTGGTGATGGTAGTGGTGTAGCTACCGGGTGAAGGTAGTGGTTTAGCCACCTGGTGATGGTAGTGGTGTATCTACCTGGTGATGGTTGTGGTGTAGCTACCTGGTGATGGTAGTAGTGTAGCTACCTGGTGATGGTAGTGGTGTAGCTACCTGGTGATAGTAGTTTTGTAGCTACCTGGTGATGGTAATGGTGTAGCCACCCTGTCATGGTAGTAGTGTAAACACCTGGTGATGGTAGTGATGTAGACAGCTGGTGATGGTAGTGGTGTAGCTACCTGGTGATGGTAGTGGTGTAGCCACCTGGTGATGGTAGTGTGTAGCTACCTGGTGATGGTAGTGGTGTAGCTACCTGGTGTCACGTGGAGGTGGGTGGGCCGGGGCTCTGCTAGCACTCAGCTGCTAGCGGCTCAAAAGTGCCGAATACTCAGCCCCTCCGACTCCCGGGATTTACCGGAGTCTCCTTGGTCACACAGGAGAGGACCAACAATGCCCACCTCCGCAGGTCTTTGCTTCCACACAAAAGGGGGGGGGGTGCCACTGATTCACCCTGGAAGCCCTTCAGTCAAACACGGGGAAACTGCTGTTAACAGTTCCGGCCTAGACCCGTGGAGGAGTGAAGGAAGACTCAGGCATACCTTATAATAATAACCTCCCTGAGTCTTGCCTGCCAGACAAAAAGGTTGCAGGAACTCCTTTCCTACCTGTCTTCTATTTTGTTCCTAACAAGGTCGCCAGCTGGGTTATTATATCTGCACCCCAGCAATGCAGTTCAGTAGGTGTATTATATATTGTTTGTAGCCAGAAGATTGCTACTCCCATAGATCTGCTACTAGACTGTTGGCCCATGGTACTCTCCCAGGAAGGTTTGTGTGGCTTTACCTCTCTATAGCCACTACGTTAATAGTTGCCACCATTCAGGCACTGATACTGATCGGATGGCTAAGGGTATACTTTTATGTAAGTCTGTGCTGTCTTTACCACTCACCAGGCAATAAGAACTTATATAGAGAACGTTGTGTTCCCTAGGTGGTACTGTGATAACCTTCGTGTATGCTCATAGAGAAATATTATAAATGGAGGCACACTCAAACACAATGATAAAAGTGTGAATTTACTGATGCAAATTACATGAACACACACACAATCACAAGTAATACATGAATATGGAAATAAGGATAATAAGTCTGGAGATCGTCAGCCTCTTCTTCCACGACCTCCAACACTCCTTCAACTGGGCAGAAAGACAGGAGTCCCACACTCTCTCACAGGAGGGCCTCTTCACCACGGCGGCACCTCTTCTTCACTGTCCTGCCATCAATACACACTGTCCTCTCTGACAGTCCTGGACACAAGCTGCCTTGCAGCCTATTCTACTACTAAAGTATTAATGTCCTGTTGCCACATACATAAGTAACTATTGTGGCCTAACTAGCCTACTCACACAAGGGGTAATGGGAGGGAAAATGATCTACCTTACATTCCTGGCTCACGACGCCTGTCCCTCGATGTTGTGAGGTTCCCACGCTTCCTGAGTCGATCCTCGACGATCCAGGAACGTTCCACAGGTCCTCAGGTGTCGTGGAGCCTTCGCGTCGTCGCCGTTCCAATCCCTGAGATTCAGCTGCCCCAATCCTGGTTCATCGATGGGCGCTGAGCTAATCACTATTTTTCCCACACTCGCCCCTTCCACAAGGCGTGACTCCTTGTCCTAGGCATGGTGTCGTCCTTCCAAGACCCTCAGTGGATGTGACCCGGTCACAGCTAGGCTTGCCCGCCACACCTTTCCAGGCCCCCCAACGTCCAGCGTCGCGCCCAGTGTCGTCGCCGAATATTTTCCAAGTTTGGCACTCTTTCGCTCAATAAACTTGGTTCCTTTTCGCTTCCCAGAAGCGCGGGGTCTCCAATACGTGAGATGGGCTGCAATAGCCAGCACTAATCCACTAAGAAAGGCTTGTAGGGCTCTAATCCTTGAGAGCAGACCGAGGCGCGTCCTGTCGCTTCCAAGGTCAGGTCAACTCTGACGTTGGCGCCGCTGGGGCACTCGGTGACGTCACGGCGGGCCTTGATTGGTCGCCCGCGACCTAAGTCGGCCAATCCGCGATCGGCTAGTGTCCCTTCCAAAGGTCATATCTGCAATAGGGGATACTCTTTCATTTTATATCAGGGCGCCAATTTCCCCTTATTTACAACTTATAATGTAACTTCCTTCCTTTAACCGGCAGCCGGTCTGGTCGCCACATATGTCAATAGACTCCCTGAACCTCAGAGAATCAGTAGGAGAGCTGATATGACTCTTAAAGCAGGCAAACGAAAGAGATAAGAGAGGGCACCGTAACACTGGTGATAGTAGTGGTGTAGATACCTGGTGAAGGTAGTGGTGTAGTTACTTGGTGATGGTAGTTTTGTAGCTACCTGGTGATGGTAATGGTGTAGCCACCTTCTGATGGTAGTAGTGTATCCACCTGGTGATGGTAGTGGTGTAGACAGCTGGTGATGGTAGTGGTGTAGCTACCTGGTGATGGTAGTAGTGGTGTAGCCACCTGGTGATGGTAGTGGTGTAGCTACCTGGTGATGGTAGTGATGCAGCCACCTGGTGATGGTTGTGGTGTTGCCACCTGGTGATAGTACTGGTGTAGTTACCTGGTGATGGTACTGGTGTAGTTACCTGGTGATGGTTATGGTGTGGCCACCTAGTGATGGTATTGGTGTAGCCACCTGGTGATGGTAGTGGTGTAGCCACCTGGTGATGGTAGTGGTGTAGCTAATTGGTGATGGCTGTGGTGTAGTCACCTATTGATGGTAGTGGTGTAGCCACCTGGTGATGGTAAGGTGTAGCTACCTGGTGATGGTAGTGGTGTAGCCACCTGCTGATGGTAGTGGTGTAGCTACCTGGTGATGGTAGAGGTGTAGTTACATGGTGATGGTAGTGGTGTAGCCACCTGGTGATAGTTCTGGTGTAGTTACCTGGTGATGGTACTGGTGTAGTTACCTGGTGATGGTAGTGGTGTAGCTACCTGGTGACGGTAGTAGTGGTAGCTGCCTGGTGATGGTAGTGGTGTATCTACCTGGTGATGGTAGTGGTGTAGCTACCTGGTGATTGTAGTGGTGTAGCTACCTGGTGATATTAGTGGTGTTGCTACCTGGTGATAATAGTGGTGTAGTTACCTAGTGATGGTAGTTTTTGTAGCTACCTGGTGATGGTAAAGGTGTAGCAACCTTGTGATGGTAGTGGTGTAGCTACCTGGTGATAGTAGTGGTGTAGCTACCTGGTGATGGTAGTGGTGTAGCGACCTGGTGATGGTAGTGTGTAGCTACCTGGTGATGGTAGTGGTGTAGCTACCTGGTGATGGTATTGGTGGAGCTACCTGGTGATGGTAGTAGTGTAGCCACCTTGTGATGGTAGTGGGTGTAGCCACCTGGTGATGGTAGTGGTGTAGCTAACTAGTGATGTTAGTGGTTTAGCCACCTGCTGATGGTAGTGGTGTAGCCACCAGGTAATGGTAGTGGTGTAACCACCTGGTGATAGTAGTGGTGTTGGCATTTGGTGATATTAGTGATGTAGCCACCAGTTATGGTAGTGTAGTAGCCACCTGGTGATGGTAGTGGTGTAGCTACCTGGTGATGGTAGTGGTGTAGCGACCTGGTGATAGTAGTGGTGTAGCTACCTGGTGATGGTAGTGTTGTACCCACCTTGTGATGGTTGTGGTGTAGCTACCTGGTGATGGTAGTGGTGTAGCCACCAGGTAATGGTAGTGGTGTAGCCACCTGGTGATGGTAGTGGTGTAGCCACCTGGTGATGGTAGTGGTGTAGCTACCTGGTGATGGTAGTGGTGTAGCTACCTGGTGATGGTATTGGTGGAGCTACCTGTTGATTGGTAGTAGTGTAGCCACCTGGTGACGGTAGTGGTGTAGCTACCTAGTGATGTTAGTGGTGTAGCCACCTGCTGATGGTAGTGGTGTAGCTACCTGGTGACGGTAGTGGTGTAGCTACCTGATGATGGTAGTGGTGTTGCTACCTGGTGATGGTAGTGGTGTAGCCCCCTGGTGATGGTAGTGGTGTAACCACCTGGTGATGGTAGTGGTGTAGCCACCTGGTGATTGTAGTGGTGTAGTTGCGTTGCCTGGTGATGGTAGTGGTGTAGTTACCTCGTGATGGTAGTGGTGTAGCTACCTGGTGATGGTAGTAGTGTAGCCACCTGGTGATGGTAGTGTTGTAGCCACCTGGTGATTTTAGTGGTGTAGCTACCTGGTGATGGTAGTGGTGTATCTTCCTGGTGATGGTAATGGTGTAGCTACCTGGTGATGGTATTGGTGGAGCCACCTGCTGATGGTAGTAGGTGTAGCCTACCTGCTGATGGTAGTGGTGTAGCTACCTGAGTGATGGTAGTGGTGTAGCTACCCGGTGATGGGTACCGGTGGTAGTGGTGTAGCTACCTGGTGATGGTAGTAGTGTAGCTGCCTGGTGATGGTAGTGGTTGTAGCTACCTGGTGATGGTAGTGGTGTAGCTACCTGGTGAAGGTAGTGGTTTAGCCACCTGGTGATGGTAGTGGTGTATCTACCTGGTGATGGTAGTGGTGTATCTACCTGGTGATGGTAGTGGTGTAGCTACCTAGTGATGGTAGTAGTGTAGCTACCTGTTGATGGTAGTGGTGTAGCTACCTGGTGATAGTAGTTTTGTAGCTACCTGGTGATGGTAATGGTGTAGCCACCTTGTGATGGTAGTAGTGTAAACACCTGGTGATGGTAGTGATGAAGACAGCTGGTGATGGTAGTGGTGTAGCTACCTGGTGATGGTAGTGGTGTAGCCACCTGGTGATAGTAGTGGTGTAGCTACCTGGTGATGGTAGTGGTGTAGCTACCTGGTGATGGTAGTGGTGTAGCTACCTGGTGATGGTAGTGGTGTAGCCACCTGGTGATGGCACTGGTGTAGCCACCTGGTGAGGGTAGTGATGAAGCTACCTGGTGATGGTAGTGGTGTACCTACCTGGTGATGGTAGTGTTGTATCCACCTGGTGGTGGTAGTAGTGTAGCTACCTGGAGATGGTAGTGGTGTAGCCACCTGGTGATGGTAGTGGTGTAGCTACCTGGTGATGGTAGGGGTGTAGCTTCCTGGTGATGGTAGTGGTGTAGCCACCTGGTGATTTTAGTGATATAGCTACCTGGTGATGGTACTGGTGTAGTTGCCTGGTTGATGGTAGTGGTGTAGCTACCTGGTGATGGTAGTCGTCGTAGCCACCTAGTGATGGAACTGGTGTAGTTACCTGGTGATGGTACTGGTGTAGTTGCTTGGTGATGGTAGTGCTGTAGCCACCTGGTGACGGTAGTGGTGTAGCCACATGAAAATTGTAGTGGTGTAGCCACACGGTGATGGTAGTGGTGTAGCTTCCTGGTGATGGTAGTGGTGTAGCCACCTGGTGATGGTAGTGATGTAGCTACCTGGTGATGGTAGTGGTGTAGCTACCTGGTGATGGTAGTGGTGTAGCCACCTGGTGATGGTAGTGATGAAGCTACCTGGTGATTGGTAGTGGTGTAGCCACCTGGTGATGGTAGTTGTGTAGTTACCTGGTGATAGTAGTGTTGTATCCACCTGGTGGTGGTACTAGTGTAGCTACCTGGAGATGGTAGTGGTGCAGCCACCTAGTGATGGTAGTGGTGTAGCTACCTGGTGATGGTAGTAGTGTAGCCACCTGAAGATAGTAGTGGTGTAGTCATCTGGTGATGGTAGTGGTGAAGCTACCTGGTGATGGTAGTGATGTAGCCACCTGGTGGATGGTAGTGGTGTAGCTACCTGGTGATGGAAGTGGTGTAGCCACCTGGTGATGGTAGTGGTGTAGCTACCTGGTGATGGTGGTGTTGTAACCACCTGGTGATGGTTGTGGTGTAGCCACCTGGTGATGGTAGTGGTGTAGCCACCTGGCGATGGTAGTGGTGTAGCCACCAGGTGATGGTAGTGGTGTAGCCACCTGGTGATGGTAGATGTGTAGCCACCTGGTGATGGTAGTGGTGTAGCCATTTGGTGATATTAGTGATGTAGCCACCAGGTAATGGTAGTGTAGTAGCCACCTAGTGATGGTAGTGGTGTAGCCACCAGGTAATAGTAGTAGTGTAGCCACCTGGTGATGGTAGTTGTGTAGCCACTAGTGATGGTAGTGGTGTAGCTACCTGGTGATGGTAGTGGTGTAGCTACCTGGTGATGGTATTGGTGGAGCTACCTGGTGATGGTAGTAGTGTAGCCACCTTGTGATGGTAGTGGTGTAGCCACCTGGTGATGGTAGTGGTGTAGCTACCTAGTGATGTTAGTGGTTTAGCCACCTGCTGATGGTAGTGGTGTAGCCACCAGGTAATGGTAGTGGTGTAACCACCTAGTGATAGTAGTGGTGTAGGCATTTGGTGATATTAGTGATGTAGCCACCAGTTATGGTAGTGTAGTAGCCACCTAGTGATGGTAGTGGTGTAGCCACCTGGTGATGGTTGTGGTGTAGCTACCTGGTGATGGTAGTGGTGTAGCCACCAGGTAATGGTAGTGGTGTAGCTACCTAATGATGTTAGTGGTGTAGCCACCTGCTGATGCTAGTGGTGTAGCTACCTGGTGACGGTAGTGGTTTAGCTACCTGATGATGGTAGTGGTGTTGCTACCTGGTGATGGTAGTGGTGTAGCCCCCTGGTGATGGTAGTGGTGTAGCCACCTGGTGATGGTAGTGGTGTAGCTACCTGGTGATGGTAGTGGTGTAACCACCTGGTGATGGTAGTGGTGTAGCTACCTGGTGATGGTAGTGGTGTAGCTAACTGGTGATGGCTGTGGTGTAGTCACCTATTGATGGTAGTGGTGTAGCCACCTGGTGATGGTAAGGTGTAGCTACCTGGTGATGGTAGTGGTGTAGCCACCTGCTGATGGTAGTGGTGTAGCTACCTGGTGATGGTAGAGGTGTAGTTACATGGTGATGGTAGTGGTGTAGCCACCTGGTGATAGTTCTGGTGTAGTTACCTGGTGATGGTACTGGTGTAGTTACCTGGTGATGGTAGTGGTGTAGCTACCTGGTGATGGTAGTAGTGTAGCTGCCTGGTGATGGTAGTGGTGTAGCTACCTGGTGATGTTTGTGGTGTAGCTACCTGGTGAAGGTAGTGGTTTAGCCACCTGGTGATGGTAGTGGTGTATCTACCTGGTGATGGTAGTGGTGTAGCTACCTGGTGATTGTAGTGGTGTAGCTACCTGGTGATATTAGTGGTGTTGCTACCTGGTGATAATAGTGGTGTAGTTACCTAGTGATGGTAGTTTTGTAGCTACCTGGTGATGGTAAAGGTGTAGCAACCTTGTGATGGTAGTGGTGTAGCTACCTGGTGATAGTAGTGGTGTAGCTACCTGGTGATGGTAGTGGTGTAGCGACCTGGTGATGGTAGTGGTGTAGCTACCTGGTGATGGTAGTGGTGTAGCTACCTGGTGATGGTATTGGTGGAGCTACCTGGTGATGGTAGTAGTGTAGCCACCTTGTGATGGTAGTGGTGTAGCCACCTGGTGATGGTAGTGGTTGTAGCTAACTAGTGATGTTAGTGGTTTAGCCACCTGCTGATGGTAGTGGTGTAGCCACCAGGTAATGGTAGTGGTGTAACCACCTGGTGATAGTAGTGGTGTTGGCATTTGGTGATATTAGTGATGTAGCCACCAGTTATGGTAGTGTAGTAGCCACCTGGTGATGGTAGTGGTGTAGCTACCTGGTGATGGTTGTGGTGTAGCGACCTGGTGATAGTAGTGGTGTAGCTACCTGGTGATGGTAGTGGTGTACCCACCTGGTGATGGTTGTGGTGTAGCTACCTGGTGATGGTAGTGGTGTAGCCACCAGGTAATGGTAGTGGTGTAGCCACCTGGTGATGGTAGTGGTGTAGCCACCTGGTGATGGTAGTGGTGTAGCTACCTGGTGATGGTAGTGGTGTAGCTACCTGGTGATGGTATTGGTGGAGCTACCTGTTGATGGTAGTAGTGTAGCCACCTGGTGACGGTAGTGGTGTAGCTACCTAGTGATGTTAGTGGTGTAGCCACCTGCTGATGGTAGTGGGTGTAGCTACCTGGTGACGGTAGTGGTGTAGCTACCTGATGATGGTAGTGGTGTTGCTACCTGGTGATGGTAGTGGTGTAGCCCCCTGGTGATGGTAGTGGTGTAACCACCTGGTGATGGTAGTGGTGTAGCCACCTGGTGATTGTAGTGGTGTAGTTGCGTTGCCTGGTGATGTAGTGGTGTAGTTACCTCGTGATGGTAGTGGTGTAGCTACCTGGTGATGGTAGTAGTGTAGCCACCTGGTGATGGTAGTGGTGTAGCCACCTGGTGATTTTAGTGGTGTAGCTACCTGGTGATGGTAGTGGTGTAGCTTCCTGGTGATGGTAATGGTGTAGCTACCTGGTGATGGTATTGGTGGAGCTACCTGGTGATGGTAGTAGTGTAGCCACCTGCTGATGGTAGTGGTGTAGCTACCTGATGATGGTAGTGGTGTAGCTACCTGGTGATGGTACTGGTGTAGTTACCTGGTGATGGTAGTGGTGTAGCTACCTGGTGATGGTAGTAGTGTAGCTGCCTGGTGATGGTAGTGGTGTAGCTACCTGGTGATGGTAGTGGTGTAGCTACCTGGTGAAGGTAGTGGTTTAGCCACCTGGTGATGGTAGTGGTGTATCTACCTGGTGATGGTAGTGGTGTATCTACCTGGTGATGGTAGTGGTGTAGCTACCTAGTGATGGTAGTAGTGTAGCTACCTGGTGATGGTAGTGGTGTAGCTACCTGGTGATAGTAGTTTTGTAGCTACCTGGTGATGGTAATGGTGTAGCCACCTTGTGATGGTAGTAGTGTAAACACCTGGTGATGGTAGTGATGTAGACAGCTGGTGATGGTAGTGGTGTAGCTACCTGGTGATGGTAGTGGTGTAGCCACCTGGTGATAGTAGTGGTGTAGCTACCTGGTGATGGTAGTGGTGTAGCTACCTGGTGATGGTAGTGGTGTAGCTACCTGGTGATGGTAGTGGTGTAGCCACCTGGTGATGGCACTGGTGTAGCCACCTGGTGAGGGTAGTGATGAAGCTACCTGGTGATGGTAGTGGTGTACCTACCTGGTGATGGTAGTGTTGTATCCACCTGGTGGTGGTAGTAGTGTAGCTACCTGGAGATGGTAGTGGTGTAGCCACCTGGTGATGGTAGTGGTGTAGCTACCTGGTGATGGTAGGGGTGTAGCTTCCTGGTGATGGTAGTGGTGTAGCCACCTGGTGATTTTAGTGATATAGCTACCTGGTGATGGTACTGGTGTAGTTGCCTGGTGATGGTAGTGGTGTAGCTACCTGGTGATGGTAGTCGTGTAGCCACCTAGTGATGGAACTGGTGTAGTTACCTGGTGATGGTACTGGTGTAGTTGCTTGGTGATGGTAGTGCTGTAGCCACCTGGTGACGGTAGTGGTGTAGCCACATGAAAATTGTAGTGGTGTAGCCACACGGTGATGGTAGTGGTGTAGCTTCCTGGTGATGGTAGTGGTGTAGCCACCTGGTGATGGTAGTGATGTAGCTACCTGGTGATGGTAGTGGTGTAGCTACCTGGTGATGGTAGTGGTGTAGCCACCTGGTGATGGTAGTGATGAAGCTACCTGGTGATGGTAGTGGTGTAGCCACCTGGTGATGGTAGTTGTGTAGTTACCTGGTGATAGTAGTGTTGTATCCACCTGGTGGTGGTAGTAGTGTAGCTACCTGGAGATGGTAGTGGTGCAGCCACCTAGTGATGGTAGTGGTGTAGCTACCTGGTGATGGTAGTAGTGTAGCCACCTGAAGATAGTAGTGGTGTAGTCATCTGGTGATGGTAGTGGTGAAGCTACCTGGTGATGGTAGTGATGAAGCTACCTGGTGATGGTAGTGATGTAGCCACCTGGTGATGGTAGTGGTGTAGCTACCTGGTGATGGAAGTGGTGTAGCCACCTGGTGATGGTAGTGGTGTAGCTACCTGGTGATGGTGGTGTTGTAACCACCTGGTGATGGTTGTGGTGCAGCCACCTGGTGATGGTAGTGGTGTAGCCACCTGGCGATGGTAGTGGTGTAGCCACCAGGTGATGGTAGTGGTGTAGCCACCTGGTGATGGTAGATGTGTAGCCACCTGGTGATGGTAGTGGTGTAGCCATTTGGTGATATTAGTGATGTAGCCACCAGGTAATGGTAGTGTAGTAGCCACCTAGTGATGGTAGTGGTGTAGCCACCAGGTAATAGTAGTAGTGTAGCCACCTGGTGATGGTAGTTGTGTAGCCACTAGTGATGGTAGTGGTGTAGCTACCTGGTGATGGTAGTGGTGTAGCTACCTGGTGATGGTATTGGTGGAGCTACCTGGTGATGGTAGTAGTGTAGCCACCTTGTGATGGTAGTGGTGTAGCCACCTGGTGATGGTAGTGGTGTAGCTACCTAGTGATGTTAGTGGTTTAGCCACCTGCTGATGGTAGTGGTGTAGCCACCAGGTAATGGTAGTGGTGTAACCACCTAGTGATAGTAGTGGTGTAGGCATTTGGTGATATTAGTGATGTAGCCACCAGTTATGGTAGTGTAGTAGCCACCTAGTGATGGTAGTGGTGTAGCCACCTGGTGATGGTTGTGGTGTAGCTACCTGGTGATGGTAGTGGTGTAGCCACCAGGTAATGGTAGTGGTGTAGCTACCTAATGATGTTAGTGGTGTAGCCACCTGCTGATGGTAGTGGTGTAGCTACCTGGTGACGGTAGTGGTGTAGCTACCTGATGATGGTAGTGGTGTTGCTACCTGGTGATGGTAGTGGTGTAGCCCCCTGGTGATGGTAGTGGTGTAGCCACCTGGTGATGGTAGTGGTGTAGCTACCTGGTGATGGTAGTGGTGTAAACACCTGGTGATGGTAGTGGTGTAGCTACCTGGTGATGGTAGTGGTGTAACCACCTGGTGATGGTAGTGGTGTAGCCACCTGGTGATTGTAGTGGTGTAGTTGCGTTGCCTGGTGATGGTAGTGGTGTAGTTACCTCGTGATGGTAGTTTTGTAGCTACCTGGTGATGGTAGTAGTGTAGCCACCTGGTGATGGTAGTGGTGTAGCCACCTGGTGATTTTAGTGGTGTAGCTACCTGGTGATGGTAGTGGTGTAGCTTCCTGGTGATGGTAATGGTGTAGCTACCTGGTGATGGTATTGGTGGAGCTACCTGGTGATGGTAGTAGTGTAGCCACCTGCTGATGGTAGTGGTGTAGCTACCTGATGATGGTAGTGGTGTAGCTACCTGGTGATGGTAGTGGTGTAGCTACCTGGTGATGGTATTGGTGGAGCTACCTGTTGATGGTAGTAGTGTAGCCACCTGGTGACGGTAGTGGTGTAGCTACCTAGTGATGTTAGTGGTGTAGCCACCTGCTGATGGTAGTGGTGTAGCTACCTGGTGACGGTAGTGGTGTAGCTACCTGATGATGGTAGTGGTGTTGCTACCTGGTGATGGTAGTGGTGTAGCCCCCTGGTGATGGTAGTGGTGTAGCCACCTGGTGATGGTAGTGGTGTAGCTACCTGGTGATGGTAGTGGTGTAACCACCTGGTGATGGTAGTGGTGTAGCTACCTGGTGATGGTAGTGGTGTAACCACCTGGTGATGGTAGTGGTGTAGCCACCTGGTGATTGTAGTGGTGTAGTTGCGTTGCCTGGTGATGGTAGTGGTGTAGTTACCTCGTGATGGTAGTGGTGTAGCTACCTGGTAATGGTAGTAGTGTAGCCACCTGGTGATGGTAGTGGTGTAGCCACCTGGTGATTTTAGTGGTGTAGCTACCTGGTGATGGTAGTGGTGTAGCTTCCTGGTGATGGTAATGGTGTAGCTACCTGGTGATGGTATTGGTGGAGCTACCTGGTGATGGTAGTAGTGTAGCCACCTGCTGATGGTAGTGGTGTAGCTACCTGATGATGGTAGTGGTGTAGCTACCTGGTGATGGTACTGGTGTAGTTACCTGGTGATGGTAGTGGTGTAGCTACCTGGTGATGGTAGTAGTGTAGCTGCCTGGTGATGGTAGTGGTGTAGCTACCTGGTGATGGTAGTGGTGTAGCTACCGGGTGAAGGTAGTGGTTTAGCCACCTGGTGATGGTAGTGGTGTATCTACCTGGTGATGGTTGTGGTGTAGCTACCTGGTGATGGTAGTAGTGTAGCTACCTGGTGATGGTAGTGGTGTAGCTACCTGGTGATAGTAGTTTTGTAGCTACCTGGTGATGGTAATGGTGTAGCCACCCTGTCATGGTAGTAGTGTAAACACCTGGTGATGGTAGTGATGTAGACAGCTGGTGATGGTAGTGGTGTAGCTACCTGGTGATGGTAGTGGTGTAGCCACCTGGTGATGGTAGTGGTGTAGCTACCTGGTGATGGTAGTGGTGTAGCTACCTGGTGTCACGTGGAGGTGGGTGGGCCGGGGCTCTGCTAGCACTCAGCTGCTAGCGGCTCAAAAGGCCGAATACTCAGCCCCTCCGACTCCCGGGATTTACCGGAGTCTCCTTGGTCACACAGGAGAGGACCAACAATGCCCACCTCCGCAGGTCTTTGCTTCCACCACAAAAGGGGGGGGGGTGCCACTGATTCACCCTGGAAGCCCTTCAGTCAAACACGGGGAAACTGCTGTTAACAGTTCCGGCCTAGACCCGTGGAGGAGTGAAGGAAGACTCAGGCATACCTTATAATAATAACCTCCCTGAGTCTTGCCTGCCAGACAAAAAGGTTGCAGGAACTCCTTTCCTACCTGTCTTCTCTATTTTGTTCCTAACAAGGTCGCCAGCTGGGTTATTATATCTGCACCCCAGCAATGCAGTTCAGTAGGTGTATTATATATTGTTTGTAGCCAGAAGATTGCTACTCCCATAGATCTGCTACTAGACTGTTGGCCCATGGTACTCTCCCAGGAAGGTTTGTGTGGCTTTACCTCTCTATAGCCACTACGTTAATAGTTGCCACCATTCAGGCACTGATACTGATCGGATGGCTAAGGGTATACTTTTATGTAAGTCTGTGCTGTCTTTACCACTCACCAGGCAATAAGAACTTCTATAGAGAACGTTGTGTTCCCTAGGTGGTACTGTGATAACCTTCGTGTATGCTCATAGAGAAATATTATAAATGGAGGCACACTCAAACACAATGATAAAAGTGTGAATTTACTGATGCAAAATTACATGAACACACACACAATCACAAGTAATACATGAATATGGAAATAAGGATAATAAGTCTGGAGATCGTCAGCCTCTTCTTCCACGACCTCCAACACTCCTTCAACTGGGCAGAAAGACAGGAGTCCCACACTCTCTCACAGGAGGGCCTCTTCACCACGGCGGCACCTCTTCTTCACTGTCCTGCCATCAATACACACTGTCCTCTCTGACAGTCCTGGACACAAGCTGCCTTGCAGCCTATTCTACTACTAAAGTATTAATGTCCTGTTGCCACATACATAAGTAACTATTGTGGCCTAACTAGCCTACTCACACAAGGGGTAATGGGAGGGAAAATGATCTACCTTACATTCCTGGCTCACGACGCCTGTCCCTCGATGTTGTGAGGTTCCCACGCTTCCTGAGTCGATCCTCGACGATCCAGGAACGTTCCACAGGTCCTCAGGTGTCGTGGAGCCTTCGCGTCGTCGCCGTTCCAATCCCTGAGATTCAGCTGCCCCAATCCTGGTTCATCGATGGGCGCTGAGCTAATCACTATTTTTCCCACACTCGCCCCTTCCACAAGGCGTGACTCCTTGTCCTAGGCATGGTGTCGTCCTTCCAAGACCCTCAGTGGATGTGACCCGGTCACAGCTAGGCTTGCCCGCCACACCTTTCCAGGCCCCCCAACGTCCAGCGTCGCCGCCCAGTGTCGTCGCCGAATATTTTCCAAGTTTGGCACTCTTTCGCTCAATAAACTTGGTTCCTTTTCGCTTCCCAGAAGCGCGGGGTCTCCAATACGTGAGATGGGCTGCAATAGCCAGCACTAATCCACTAAGAAAGGCTTGTAGGGCCTCTAATCCTTGAGAGCAGACCGAGGCGCGTCCTGTCGCTTCCAAGGTCAGGTCAACTCTGACGTTGGCGCCGCTGGGGCACTCGGTGACGTCACGGCGGGCCTTGATTGGTCGCCCGCGACCTAAGTCGGCCAATCCGCGATCGGCTAGTGTCCCTTCCAAAAGGTCATATCTGCAATAGGGGATACTCTTTCATTTTATATCAGGGCGCCAATTTCCCCTTATTTACAACTTATAATGTAACTTCCTTCCTTTAACCGGCAGCCGGTCTGGTCGCCACATATGTCAATAGACTCCCTGAACCTCAGAGAATCAGTAGGGAGAGCTGATATGACTCTTAAAGCAGGCAAACGAAAGAGATAAGAGAGGGCACCGTAACACTGGTGATAGTAGTGGTGTAGATACCTGGTGAAGGTAGTGGTGTAGTTACTTGGTGATGGTAGTTTTGTAGCTACCTGGTGATGGTAATGGTGTAGCCACCTTCTGATGGTAGTAGTGTATCCACCTGGTGATGGTAGTGGTGTAGACAGCTGGTGATGGTAGTGGTGTAGCTACCTGGTGATGGTAGTGGTGTAGCCACCTGGTGATGGTAGTGGTGTAGCTACCTGGTGATGGTAGTGATGCAGCCACCTGGTGATGGTTGTGGTGTTGCCACCTGGTGATAGTACTGGTGTAGTTACCTGGTGATGGTACTGGTGTAGTTACCTGGTGATGGTTATGGTGTGGCCACCTAGTGATGGTATTGGTGTAGCCACCTGGTGATGGTAGTGGTGTAGCCACCTGGTGATGGTAGTGGTGTAGCTAATTGGTGATGGCTGTGGTGTAGTCACCTATTGATGGTAGTGGTGTAGCCACCTGGTGATGGTAAGGTGTAGCTACCTGGTGATGGTAGTGGTGTAGCCACCTGCTGATGGTAGTGGTGTAGCTACCTGGTGATGGTAGAGGTGTAGTTACATGGTGATGGTAGTGGTGTAGCCACCTGGTGATAGTTCTGGTGTAGTTACCTGGTGATGGTACTGGTGTAGTTACCTGGTGATGGTAGTGGTGTAGCCTACCTGGTGACGGTAGTAGTGTAGCTGCCTGGTGATGGTAGTGGTGTATCTACCTGGTGATGGTAGTGGTGTAGCTACCTGGTGATTGTAGTGGTGTAGCTACCTGGTGATATTAGTGGTGTTGCTACCTGGTGATAATAGTGGTGTAGTTACCTAGTGATGGTAGTTTTGTAGCTACCTGGTGATGGTAAAGGTGTAGCAACCTTGTGATGGTAGTGGTGTAGCTACCTGGTGATAGTAGTGGTGTAGCTACCTGGTGATGGTAGTGGTGTAGCGACCTGGTGATGGTAGTGGTGTAGCTACCTGGTGATGGTAGTGGTGTAGCTACCTGGTGATGGTATTGGTGGAGCTACCTGGTGATGGTAGTAGTGTAGCCACCTTGTGATGGTAGTGGTGTAGCCACCTGGTGATGGTAGTGGTGTAGCTAACTAGTGATGTTAGTGGTTTAGCCACCTGCTGATGGTAGTGGTGTAGCCACCAGGTAATGGTAGTGGTGTAACCACCTGGTGATAGTAGTGGTGTTGCATTTGGTGATATTAGTGATGTAGCCACCAGTTATGGTAGTGTAGTAGCCACCTGGTGATGGTAGTGGTGTAGCTACCTGGTGATGGTAGTGGTGTAGCGACCTGGTGATAGTAGTGGTGTAGCTACCTGGTGATGGTAGTGTTGTACCCACCTTGTGATGGTTGTGGTGTAGCTACCTGGTGATGGTAGTGGTGTAGCCACCAGGTAATGGTAGTGGTGTAGCCACCTGGTGATGGTAGTGGTGTAGCCACCTGGTGATGGTAGTGGTGTAGCTACCTGGTGATGGTAGTGGTGTAGCTACCTGGTGATGGTATTGGTGGAGCTACCTGTTGATGGTAGTAGTGTAGCCACCTGGTGACGGTAGTGGTGTAGCTACCTAGTGATGTTAGTGGTGTAGCCACCTGCTGATGGTAGTGGTGTAGCTACCTGGTGACGGTAGTGGTGTAGCTACCTGATGATGGTAGTGGTGTTGCTACCTGGTGATGGTAGTGGTGTAGCCCCCTGGTGATGGTAGTGGTGTAACCACCTGGTGATGGTAGTGGTGTAGCCACCTGGTGATTGTAGTGGTGTAGTTGCGTTGCCTGGTGATGGTAGTGGTGTAGTTACCTCGTGATGGTAGTGGTGTAGCTACCTGGTGATGGTAGTAGTGTAGCCACCTGGTGATGGTAGTGTTGTAGCCACCTGGTGATTTTAGTGGTGTAGCTACCTGGTGATGGTAGTGGTGTATCTTCCTGGTGATGGTAATGGTGTAGCTACCTGGTGATGGTATTGGTGGAGCTACCTGGTGATGGTAGTAGTGTAGCCACCTGCTGATGGTAGTGGTGTAGCTACCTGATGATGGTAGTGGTGTAGCTACCTGGTGATGGTACTGGTGTAGTTACCCGGTGATGGTAGTGGTGTAGCTACCTGGTGATGGTAGTAGTGTAGCTGCCTGGTGATGGTAGTGGTGTAGCTACCTGGTGATGGTAGTGGTGTAGCTACCTGGTGAAGGTAGTGGTTTAGCCACCTGGTGATGGTAGTGGTGTATCTACCTGGTGATGGTAGTGGTGTATCTACCTGGTGATGGTAGTGGTGTAGCTACCTAGTGATGGTAGTAGTGTAGCTACCTGGTGATGGTAGTGGTGTAGCTACCTGGTGATAGTAGTTTTGTAGCTACCTGGTGATGGTAATGGTGTAGCCACCTTGTGATGGTAGTAGTGTAAACACCTGGTGATGGTAGTGATGAAGACAGCTGGTGATGGTAGTGGTGTAGCTACCTGGTGATGGTAGTGGTGTAGCCACCTGGTGATAGTAGTGGTGTAGCTACCTGGTGATGGTAGTGGTGTAGCTACCTGGTGATGGTAGTGGTGTAGCTACCTGGTGATGGTAGTGGTGTAGCCACCTGGTGATGGCACTGGTGTAGCCACCTGGTGAGGGTAGTGATGAAGCTACCTGGTGATGGTAGTGGTGTACCTACCTGGTGATGGTAGTGTTGTATCCACCTGGTGGTGGTAGTAGTGTAGCTACCTGGAGATGGTAGTGGTGTAGCCACCTGGTGATGGTAGTGGTGTAGCTACCTGGTGATGGTAGGGGTGTAGCTTCCTGGTGATGGTAGTGGTGTAGCCACCTGGTGATTTTAGTGATATAGCTACCTGGTGATGGTACTGGTGTAGTTGCCTGGTGATGGTAGTGGTGTAGCTACCTGGTGATGGTAGTCGTGTAGCCACCTAGTGATGGAACTGGTGTAGTTACCTGGTGATGGTACTGGTGTAGTTGCTTGGTGATGGTAGTGCTGTAGCCACCTGGTGACGGTAGTGGTGTAGCCACATGAAAAATTGTAGTGGTGTAGCCACACGGTGATGGTAGTGGTGTAGCTTCCTGGTGATGGTAGTGGTGTAGCCACCTGGTGATGGTAGTGATGTAGCTACCTGGTGATGGTAGTGGTGTAGCTACCTGGTGATGGTAGTGGTGTAGCCACCTGGTGATGGTAGTGATGAAGCTACCTGGTGATGGTAGTGGTGTAGCCACCTGGTGATGGTAGTTGTGTAGTTACCTGGTGATAGTAGTGTTGTATCCACCTGGTGGTGGTACTAGTGTAGCTACCTGGAGATGGTAGTGGTGCAGCCACCTAGTGATGGTAGTGGTGTAGCTACCTGGTGATGGTAGTAGTGTAGCCACCTGAAGATAGTAGTGGTGTAGTCATCTGGTGATGGTAGTGGTGAAGCTACCTGGTGATGGTAGTGATGTAGCCACCTGGTGATGGTAGTGGTGTAGCTACCTGGTGATGGAAGTGGTGTAGCCACCTGGTGATGGTAGTGGTGTAGCTACCTGGTGATGGTGGTGTTGTAACCACCTGGTGATGGTTGTGGTGTAGCCACCTGGTGATGGTAGTGGTGTAGCCACCTGGCGATGGTAGTGGTGTAGCCACCAGGTGATGGTAGTGGTGTAGCCACCTGGTGATGGTAGATGTGTAGCCACCTGGTGATGGTAGTGGTGTAGCCATTTGGTGATATTAGTGATGTAGCCACCAGGTAATGGTAGTGTAGTAGCCACCTAGTGATGGTAGTGGTGTAGCCACCAGGTAATAGTAGTAGTGTAGCCACCTGGTGATGGTAGTTGTGTAGCCACTAGTGATGGTAGTGGTGTAGCTACCTGGTGATGGTAGTGGTGTAGCTACCTGGTGATGGTATTGGTGGAGCTACCTGGTGATGGTAGTAGTGTAGCCACCTTGTGATGGTAGTGGTGTAGCCACCTGGTGATGGTAGTGGTGTAGCTACCTAGTGATGTTAGTGGTTTAGCCACCTGCTGATGGTAGTGGTGTAGCCACCAGGTAATGGTAGTGGTGTAACCACCTAGTGATAGTAGTGGTGTAGGCATTTGGTGATATTAGTGATGTAGCCACCAGTTATGGTAGTGTAGTAGCCACCTAGTGATGGTAGTGGTGTAGCCACCTGGTGATGGTTGTGGTGTAGCTACCTGGTGATGGTAGTGGTGTAGCCACCAGGTAATGGTAGTGGTGTAGCTACCTAATGATGTTAGTGGTGTAGCCACCTGCTGATGCTAGTGGTGTAGCTACCTGGTGACGGTAGTGGTTTAGCTACCTGATGATGGTAGTGGTGTTGCTACCTGGTGATGGTAGTGGTGTAGCCCCCTGGTGATGGTAGTGGTGTAGCCACCTGGTGATGGTAGTGGTGTAGCTACCTGGTGATGGTAGTGGTGTAACCACCTGGTGATGGTAGTGGTGTAGCTACCTGGTGATGGTAGTGGTGTAGCTACTGGTGATGGCTGTGGTGTAGTCACCTATTGATGGTAGTGGTGTAGCCACCTGGTGATGGTAAGGTGTAGCTACCTGGTGATGGTAGTGGTGTAGCCACCTGCTGATGGTAGTGGTGTAGCTACCTGGTGATGGTAGAGGTGTAGTTACATGGTGATGGTAGTGGTGTAGCCACCTGGTGATAGTTCTGGTGTAGTTACCTGGTGATGGTACTGGTGTAGTTACCTGGTGATGGTAGTGGTGTAGCTACCTGGTGATGGTAGTAGTGTAGCTGCCTGGTGATGGTAGTGGTGTAGCTACCTGGTGCTGTTGTGGTGTAGCTACCTGGTGAAGGTAGTGGTTTAGCCACCTGGTGATGGTAGTGGTGTATCTACCTGGTGATGGTAGTGGTGTAGCTACCTGGTGATTGTAGTGGTGTAGCTACCTGGTGATATTAGTGGTGTTGCTACCTGGTGATAATAGTGGTGTAGTTACCTAGTGATGGTAGTTTTGTAGCTACCTGGTGATGGTAAAGGTGTAGCAACCCTTGTGATGGTAGTGGTTGTAGCTACCTGGTGATAGTAGTGGTGTAGCTACCTGGTGATGGTAGTGGTGTAGCGACCTGGTGATGGTAGTGGTGTAGCTACCTGGTGATGGTAGTGGTGTAGCTACCTGGTGATGGTATTGGTGGAGCTACCTGGTGATGGTAGTAGTGTAGCCACCTTGTGATGGTAGTGGTGTAGCCACCTGGTGATGGTAGTGGTGTAGCTAACTAGTGATGTTAGTGGTTTAGCCACCTGCTGATGGTAGTGGTGTAGCCACCAGGTAATGGTAGTGGTGTAACCACCTGGTGATAGTAGTGGTGTTGGCATTTGGTGATATTAGTGATGTAGCCACCAGTTATGGTAGTGTAGTAGCCACCTGGTGATGGTAGTGGTGTAGCTACCTGGTGATGGTAGTGGTGTAGCGACCTGGTGATAGTAGTGGTGTAGCTACCTGGTGATGGTAGTGGTGTACCCACCTGGTGATGGTTGTGGTGTAGCTACCTGGTGATGGTAGTGGTGTAGCCACCAGGTAATGGTAGTGGTGTAGCCACCTGGTGATGGTAGTGGTGTAGCCACCTGGTGATGGTAGTGGTGTAGCTACCTGGTGATGGTAGTGGTGTAGCTACCTGGTGATGGTATTGGTGGAGCTACCTGTTGATGGTAGTAGTGTAGCCACCTGGTGACGGTAGTGGTGTAGCTACCTAGTGATGTTAGTGGTGTAGCCACCTGCTGATGGTAGTGGTGTAGCTACCTGGTGACGGTAGTGGTGTAGCTACCTGATGATGGTAGTGGTGTTGCTACCTGGTGATGGTAGTGGTGTAGCCCCCTGGTGATGGTAGTGGTGTAACCACCTGGTGATGGTAGTGGTGTAGCCACCTGGTGATTGTAGTGGTGTAGTTGCGTTGCCTGGTGATGGTAGTGGTGTAGTTACCTCGTGATGGTAGTGGTGTAGCTACCTGGTGATGGTAGTAGTGTAGCCACCTGGTGATGGTAGTGGTGTAGCCACCTGGTGATTTTAGTGGTGTAGCTACCTGGTGATGGTAGTGGTGTAGCTTCCTGGTGATGGTAATGGTGTAGCTACCTGGTGATGGTATTGGTGGAGCTACCTGGTGATGGTAGTAGTGTAGCCACCTGCTGATGGTAGTGGTGTAGCTACCTGATGATGGTAGTGGTGTAGCTACCTGGTGATGGTACTGGTGTAGTTACCTGGTGATGGTAGTGGTGTAGCTACCTGGTGATGGTAGTAGTGTAGCTGCCTGGTGATGGTAGTGGTGTAGCTACCTGGTGATGGTAGTGGTGTAGCTACCTGGTGAAGGTAGTGGTTTAGCCACCTGGTGATGGTAGTGGTGTATCTACCTGGTGATGGTAGTGGTGTATCTACCTGGTGATGGTAGTGGTGTAGCTACCTAGTGATGGTAGTAGTGTAGCTACCTGGTGATGGTAGTGGTGTAGCTACCTGGTGATAGTAGTTTTGTAGCTACCTGGTGATGGTAATGGTGTAGCCACCTTGTGATGGTAGTAGTGTAAACACCTGGTGATGGTAGTGATGTAGACAGCTGGTGATGGTAGTGGTGTAGCTACCTGGTGATGGTAGTGGTGTAGCCACCTGGTGATAGTAGTGGTGTAGCTACCTGGTGATGGTAGTGGTGTAGCTACCTGGTGATGGTAGTGGTGTAGCTACCTGGTGATGGTAGTGGTGTAGCCACCTGGTGATGGCACTGGTGTAGCCACCTGGTGAGGGTAGTGATGAAGCTACCTGGTGATGGTAGTGGTGTACCTACCTGGTGATGGTAGTGTTGTATCCACCTGGTGGTGGTAGTAGTGTAGCTACCTGGAGATGGTAGTGGTGTAGCCACCTGGTGATGGTAGTGGTGTAGCTACCTGGTGATGGTAGGGGTGTAGCTTCCTGGTGATGGTAGTGGTGTAGCCACCTGGTGATTTTAGTGATATAGCTACCTGGTGATGGTACTGGTGTAGTTGCCTGGTGATGGTAGTGGTGTAGCTACCTGGTGATGGTAGTCGTGTAGCCACCTAGTGATGGAACTGGTGTAGTTACCTGGTGATGGTACTGGTGTAGTTGCTTGGTGATGGTAGTGCTGTAGCCACCTGGTGACGGTAGTGGTGTAGCCACATGAAAATTGTAGTGGTGTAGCCACACGGTGATGGTAGTGGTGTAGCTTCCTGGTGATGGTAGTGGTGTAGCCACCTGGTGATGGTAGTGATGTAGCTACCTGGTGATGGTAGTGGTGTAGCTACCTGGTGATGGTAGTGGTGTAGCCACCTGGTGATGGTAGTGATGAAGCTACCTGGTGATGGTAGTGGTGTAGCCACCTGGTGATGGTAGTTGTGTAGTTACCTGGTGATAGTAGTGTTGTATCCACCTGGTGGTGGTAGTAGTGTAGCTACCTGGAGATGGTAGTGGTGCAGCCACCTAGTGATGGTAGTGGTGTAGCTACCTGGTGATGGTAGTAGTGTAGCCACCTGAAGATAGTAGTGGTGTAGTCATCTGGTGATGGTAGTGGTGAAGCTACCTGGTGATGGTAGTGATGAAGCTACCTGGTGATGGTAGTGATGTAGCCACCTGGTGATGGTAGTGGTGTAGCTACCTGGTGATGGAAGTGGTGTAGCCACCTGGTGATGGTAGTGGTGTAGCTACCTGGTGATGGTGGTGTTGTAACCACCTGGTGATGGTTGTGGTGCAGCCACCTGGTGATGGTAGTGGTGTAGCCACCTGGCGATGGTAGTGGTGTAGCCACCAGGTGATGGTAGTGGTGTAGCCACCTGGTGATGGTAGATGTGTAGCCACCTGGTGATGGTAGTGGTGTAGCCATTTGGTGATATTAGTGATGTAGCCACCAGGTAATGGTAGTGTAGTAGCCACCTAGTGATGGTAGTGGTGTAGCCACCAGGTAATAGTAGTAGTGTAGCCACCTGGTGATGGTAGTTGTGTAGCCACTAGTGATGGTAGTGGTGTAGCTACCTGGTGATGGTAGTGGTGTAGCTACCTGGTGATGGTATTGGTGGAGCTACCTGGTGATGGTAGTAGTGTAGCCACCTTGTGATGGTAGTGGTGTAGCCACCTGGTGATGGTAGTGGTGTAGCTACCTAGTGATGTTAGTGGTTTAGCCACCTGCTGATGGTAGTGGTGTAGCCACCAGGTAATGGTAGTGGTGTAACCACCTAGTGATAGTAGTGGTGTAGGCATTTGGTGATATTAGTGATGTAGCCACCAGTTATGGTAGTGTAGTAGCCACCTAGTGATGGTAGTGGTGTAGCCACCTGGTGATGGTTGTGGTGTAGCTACCTGGTGATGGTAGTGGTGTAGCCACCAGGTAATGGTAGTGGTGTAGCTACCTAATGATGTTAGTGGTGTAGCCACCTGCTGATGGTAGTGGTGTAGCTACCTGGTGACGGTAGTGGTGTAGCTACCTGATGATGGTAGTGGTGTTGCTACCTGGTGATGGTAGTGGTGTAGCCCCCTGGTGATGGTAGTGGTGTAGCCACCTGGTGATGGTAGTGGTGTAGCTACCTGGTGATGGTAGTGGTGTAAACACCTGGTGATGGTAGTGGTGTAGCTACCTGGTGATGGTAGTGGTGTAACCACCTGGTGATGGTAGTGGTGTAGCCACCTGGTGATTGTAGTGGTGTAGTTGCGTTGCCTGGTGATGGTAGTGGTGTAGTTACCTCGTGATGGTAGTTTTGTAGCTACCTGGTGATGGTAGTAGTGTAGCCACCTGGTGATGGTAGTGGTGTAGCCACCTGGTGATTTTAGTGGTGTAGCTACCTGGTGATGGTAGTGGTGTAGCTTCCTGGTGATGGTAATGGTGTAGCTACCTGGTGATGGTATTGGTGGAGCTACCTGGTGATGGTAGTAGTGTAGCCACCTGCTGATGGTAGTGGTGTAGCTACCTGATGATGGTAGTGGTGTAGCTACCTGGTGATGGTAGTGGTGTAGCTACCTGGTGATGGTATTGGTGGAGCTACCTGTTGATGGTAGTAGTGTAGCCACCTGGTGACGGTAGTGGTGTAGCTACCTAGTGATGTTAGTGGTGTAGCCACCTGCTGATGGTAGTGGTGTAGCTACCTGGTGACGGTAGTGGTGTAGCTACCTGATGATGGTAGTGGTGTTGCTACCTGGTGATGGTAGTGGTGTAGCCCCCTGGTGATGGTAGTGGTGTAGCCACCTGGTGATGGTAGTGGTGTAGCTACCTGGTGACGGTAGTGGTGTAACCACCTGGTGATGGTAGTGGTGTAGCTACCTGGTGATGGTAGTGGTGTAACCACCTGGTGATGGTAGTGGTGTAGCCACCTGGTGATTGTAGTGGTGTAGTTGCGTTGCCTGGTGATGGTAGTGGTGTAGTTACCTCGTGATGTTAGTGGTGTAGCTACCTGGTGATGGTAGTAGTGTAGCCACCTGGTGATGGTAGTGGTGTAGCCACCTGGTGATTTTAGTGGTGTAGCTACCTGGTGATGGTAGTGGTGTAGCTTCCTGGTGATGGTAATGGTGTAGCTACCTGGTGATGGTATTGGTGGAGCTACCTGGTGATGGTAGTAGTGTAGCCACCTGCTGATGGTAGTGGTGTAGCTACCTGATGATGGTAGTGGTGTAGCTACCTGGTGATGGTACTGGTGTAGTTACCTGGTGATGGTAGTGGTGTAGCTACCTGGTGATGGTAGTAGTGTAGCTGCCTGGTGATGGTAGTGGTGTAGCTACCTGGTGATGGTAGTGGTGTAGCTACCGGGTGAAGGTAGTGGTTTAGCCACCTGGTGATGGTAGTGGTGTATCTACCTGGTGATGGTTGTGGTGTAGCTACCTGGTGATGGTAGTAGTGTAGCTACCTGGTGATGGTAGTGGTGTAGCTACCTGGTGATAGTAGTTTTGTAGCTACCTGGTGATGGTAATGGTGTAGCCACCCTGTGATGGTAGTAGTGTAAACACCTGGTGATGGTAGTGATGTAGACAGCTGGTGATGGTAGTGGTGTAGCTACCTGGTGATGGTAGTGGTGTAGCCACCTGGTGATGGTAGTGGTGTAGCTACCTGGTGATGGTAGTGGTGTAGCTACCTGGTGTCACGTGGAGGTGGGTGGGCCGGGGCTCTGCTAGCACTCAGCTGCTAGCGGCTCAAAAGGCCGAATACTCAGCCCCTCCGACTCCCGGGATTTACCGGAGTCTCCTTGGTCACACAGGAGAGGACCAACAATGCCCACCTCCGCAGGTCTTTGCTTCCACCACAAAAGGGGGGGGGGTGCCACTGATTCACCCTGGAAGCCCTTCAGTCAAACACGGGGAAACTGCTGTTAACAGTTCCGGCCTAGACCCGTGGAGGAGTGAAGGAAGACTCAGGCATACCTTATAATAATAACCTCCCTGAGTCTTGCCTGCCAGACAAAAAGGTTGCAGGAACTCCTTTCCTACCTGTCTTCTCTATTTTGTTCCTAACAAGGTCGCCAGCTGGGTTATTATATCTGCACCCCAGCAATGCAGTTCAGTAGGTGTATTATATATTGTTTGTAGCCAGAAGATTGCTACTCCCATAGATCTGCTACTAGACTGTTGGCCCATGGTACTCTCCCAGGAAGGTTTGTGTGGCTTTACCTCTCTATAGCCACTACGTTAATAGTTGCCACCATTCAGGCACTGATACTGATCGGATGGCTAAGGGTATACTTTTATGTAAGTCTGTGCTGTCTTTACCACTCACCAGGCAATAAGAACTTCTATAGAGAACGTTGTGTTCCCTAGGTGGTACTGTGATAACCTTCGTGTATGCTCATAGAGAAATATTATAAATGGAGGCACACTCAAACACAATGATAAAAGTGTGAATTTACTGATGCAAATTACATGAACACACACACAATCACAAGTAATACATGAATATGGAAATAAGGATAATAAGTCTGGAGATCGTCAGCCTCTTCTTCCACGACCTCCAACACTCCTTCAACTGGGCAGAAAGACAGGAGTCCCACACTCTCTCACAGGAGGGCCTCTTCACCACGGCGGCACCTCTTCTTCACTGTCCTGCCATCAATACACACTGTCCTCTCTGACAGTCCTGGACACAAGCTGCCTTGCAGCCTATTCTACTACTAAAGTATTAATGTCCTGTTGCCACATACATAAGTAACTATTGTGGCCTAACTAGCCTACTCACACAAGGGGTAATGGGAGGGAAAATGATCTACCTTACATTCCTGGCTCACGACGCCTGTCCCTCGATGTTGTGAGGTTCCCACGCTTCCTGAGTCGATCCTCGACGATCCAGGAACGTTCCACAGGTCCTCAGGTGTCGTGGAGCCTTCGCGTCGTCGCCGTTCCAATCCCTGAGATTCAGCTGCCCCAATCCTGGTTCATCGATGGGCGCTGAGCTAATCACTATTTTTCCCACACTCGCCCCTTCCACAAGGCGTGACTCCTTGTCCTAGGCATGGTGTCGTCCTTCCAAGACCCTCAGTGGATGTGACCCGGTCACAGCTAGGCTTGCCCGCCACACCTTTCCAGGCCCCCCAACGTCCAGCGTCGCCGCCCAGTGTCGTCGCCGAATATTTTCCAAGTTTGGCACTCTTTCGCTCAATAAACTTGGTTCCTTTTCGCTTCCCAGAAGCGCGGGGTCTCCAATACGTGAGATGGGCTGCAATAGCCAGCACTAATCCACTAAGAAAGGCTTGTAGAGCCTCTAATCCTTGAGAGCAGACCGAGGCGCGTCCTGTCGCTTCCAAGGTCAGGTCAACTCTGACGTTGGCGCCGCTGGGGCACTCGGTGACGTCACGACGGGCCTTGATTGGTCGCCCGCGACCTAAGTCGGCCAATCCGCGATCGGCTAGTGTCCCTTCCAAAAGGTCATATCTGCAATAGGGGATACTCTTTCATTTTATATCAGGGCGCCAATTTCCCCTTATTTACAACTTATAATGTAACTTCCTTCCTTTAACCGGCAGCCGGTCTGGTCGCCACATATGTCAATAGACTCCCTGAACCTCAGAGAATCAGTAGGGAGAGCTGATATGACTCTTAAAGCAGGCAAACGAAAGAGATAAGAGAGGGCACCGTAACACTGGTGATAGTAGTGGTGTAGATACCTGGTGAAGGTAGTGGTGTAGTTACTTGGTGATGGTAGTTTTGTAGCTACCTGGTGATGGTAATGGTGTAGCCACCTTCTGATGGTAGTAGTGTATCCACCTGGTGATGGTAGTGGTGTAGACAGCTGGTGATGGTAGTGGTGTAGCTACCTGGTGATGGTAGTGGTGTAGCCACCTGGTGATGGTAGTGGTGTAGCTATCTGGTGATGGTAGTGATGCAGCCACCTGGTGATGGTTGTGGTGTTGCCACCTGGTGATAGTACTGGTGTAGTTACCTGGTGATGGTACTGGTGTAGTTACCTGGTGATGGTTATGGTGTAGCCACCTAGTGATGGTATTGGTGTAGCCACCTGGTGATGGTAGTGGTGTAGCCACCTGGTGATGGTAGTGGTGTAGCTAACTGGTGATGGCTGTGGTGTAGTCACCTATTGATGGTAGTGGTGTAGCCACCTGGTGATGGTAAGGTGTAGCTACCTGGTGATGGTAGTGGTGTAGCCACCTGCTGATGGTAGTGGTGTAGCTACCTGGTGATGGTAGAGGTGTAGTTACATGGTGATGGTAGTGGTGTAGCCACCTGGTGATAGTTCTGTTGTAGTTACCTGGTGAGGGTACTGGTGTAGTTACCTGGTGATGGTAGTGGTGTAGCTACCTGGTGATGGTAGTAGTGTAGCTGCCTGGTGATGGTAGTGGTGTAGCTACCTGGTGATGTTTGTGGTGTAGCTACCTGGTGAAGGTAGTGGTTTAGCCACCTGGTGATGGTAGTGGTGTATCTACCTGGTGATGGTAGTGGTGTAGCTACCTGGTGATTGTAGTGGTGTAGCTACCTGGTGATATTAGTGGTGTTGCTACCTGGTGATAATAGTGGTGTAGTTACCTAGTGATGGTAGTTTTGTAGCTACCTGGTGATGGTAAAGGTGTAGCAACCTTGTGATGGTAGTGGTGTAGCTACCTGGTACTAGTAGTGGTGTAGCTACCTGGTGATGGTAGTGGTGTAGCGACCTGGTGATGGTAGTGGTGTAGCTACCTGGTGATGGTAGTGGTGTAGCTACCTGGTGATGGTATTGGTGGAGCTACCTGGTGATGGTAGTAGTGTAGCCACCTTGTGATGGTAGTGGTGTAGCCACCTGGTGATGGTAGTGGTGTAGCTAACTAGTGATGTTAGTGGTTTAGCCACCTGCTGATGGTAGTGGTGTAGCCACCAGGTAATGGTAGTGGTGTAACCACCTGGTGATAGTAGTGGTGTTGGCATTTGGTGATATTAGTGATGTAGCCACCAGTTATGGTAGTGTAGTAGCCACCTGGTGATGGTAGTGGTGCAGCTACCTGGTGATGGTAGTGGTGTAGCGACCTGGTGATAGTAGTGGTGTAGCTACCTGGTGATGGTAGTGGCGTACCCACCTGGTGATGGTTGTGGTGTAGCTACCTGGTGATGGTAGTGGTGTAGCCACCAGGTAATGGTAGTGGTGTAGCCACCTGGTGATGGTAGTGGTGTAGCCACCTGGTGATGGTAGTGGTGTAGCTACCTGGTGATGGTAGTGGTGTAGCTACCTGGTGATGGTATTGGTGGAGCTACCTGTTGATGGTAGTAGTGTAGCCACCTGGTGACGGTAGTGGTGTAGCTACCTAGTGATGTTAGTGGTGTAGCCACCTGCTGATGGTAGTGGTGTAGCTACCTGGTGACGGTAGTGGTGTAGCTACCTGATGATGGTAGTGGTGTTGCTACCTGGTGATGGTAGTGGTGTAGCCCCCTGGTGATGGTAGTGGTGTAACCACCTGGTGATGGTAGTGGTGTAGCCACCTGGTGATTGTAGTGGTGTAGTTGCGTTGCCTGGTGATGGTAGTGGTGTAGTTACCTCGTGATGGTAGTGGTGTAGCTACCTGGTGATGGTAGTAGTGTAGCCACCTGGTGATGGTAGTGGTGTAGCCACCTGGTGATTTTAGTGGTGTAGCTACCTGGTGATGGTAGTGGTGTAGCTACCTGGTGATGGTAGTGGTGTAGCTACCTGGTGATGGTAATGGTGTAGCTACCTGGTGATGGTATTGGTGGAGCTACCTGGTGATGGTAGTAGTGTAGCCACCTGCTGATGGTAGTGGTGTAGCTACCTGATGATGGTAGTGGTGTAGCTACCTGGTGATGGTACTGGTGTAGTTACCTGGTGATGGTAGTGGTGTAGCTACCTGGTGATGGTAGTAGTGTAGCTGCCTGGTGATGGTAGTGGTGTAGCTACCTGGTGATGGTAGTGGTGTAGCTACCGGGTGAAGGTAGTGGTTTAGCCACCTGGTGATGGTAGTGGTGTATCTACCTGGTGATGGTTGTGGTGTAGCTACCTGGTGATGGTAGTAGTGTAGCTACCTGGTGATGGTAGTGGTGTAGCTACCTGGTGATAGTAGTTTTGTAGCTACCTGGTGATGGTAATGGTGTAGCCACCCTGTCATGGTAGTAGTGTAAACACCTGGTGATGGTAGTGATGTAGACAGCTGGTGATGGTAGTGGTGTAGCTACCTGGTGATGGTAGTGGTGTAGCCACCTGGTGATGGTAGTGGTGTAGCTACCTGGTGATGGTAGTGGTGTAGCTACCTGGTGTCACGTGGAGGTGGGTGGGCCGGGGCTCTGCTAGCACTCAGCTGCTAGCGGCTCAAAAGGCCGAATACTCAGCCCCTCCGACTCCCGGGATTTACCGGAGTCTCCTTGGTCACACAGGAGAGGACCAACAATGCCCACCTCCGCAGGTCTTTGCTTCCACCACAAAAGGGGGGGGGGTGCCACTGATTCACCCTGGAAGCCCTTCAGTCAAACACGGGGAAACTGCTGTTAACAGTTCCGGCCTAGACCCGTGGAGGAGTGAAGGAAGACTCAGGCATACCTTATAATAATAACCTCCCTGAGTCTTGCCTGCCAGACAAAAAGGTTGCAGGAACTCCTTTCCTACCTGTCTTCTCTATTTTGTTCCTAACAAGGTCGCCAGCTGGGTTATTATATCTGCACCCCAGCAATGCAGTTCAGTAGGTGTATTATATATTGTTTGTAGCCAGAAGATTGCTACTCCCATAGATCTGCTACTAGACTGTTGGCCCATGGTACTCTCCCAGGAAGGTTTGTGTGGCTTTACCTCTCTATAGCCACTACGTTAATAGTTGCCACCATTCAGGCACTGATACTGATCGGATGGCTAAGGGTATACTTTTATGTAAGTCTGTGCTGTCTTTACCACTCACCAGGCAATAAGAACTTCTATAGAGAACGTTGTGTTCCCTAGGTGGTACTGTGATAACCTTCGTGTATGCTCATAGAGAAATATTATAAATGGAGGCACACTCAAACACAATGATAAAAGTGTGAATTTACTGATGCAAATTACATGAACACACACACAATCACAAGTAATACATGAATATGGAAATAAGGATAATAAGTCTGGAGATCGTCAGCCTCTTCTTCCACGACCTCCAACACTCCTTCAACTGGGCAGAAAGACAGGAGTCCCACACTCTCTCACAGGAGGGCCTCTTCACCACGGCGGCACCTCTTCTTCACTGTCCTGCCATCAATACACACTGTCCTCTCTGACAGTCCTGGACACAAGCTGCCTTGCAGCCTATTCTACTACTAAAGTATTAATGTCCTGTTGCCACATACATAAGTAACTATTGTGGCCTAACTAGCCTACTCACACAAGGGGTAATGGGAGGGAAAATGATCTACCTTACATTCCTGGCTCACGACGCCTGTCCCTCGATGTTGTGAGGTTCCCACGCTTCCTGAGTCGATCCTCGACGATCCAGGAACGTTCCACAGGTCCTCAGGTGTCGTGGAGCCTTCGCGTCGTCGCCGTTCCAATCCCTGAGATTCAGCTGCCCCAATCCTGGTTCATCGATGGGCGCTGAGCTAATCACTATTTTTCCCACACTCGCCCCTTCCACAAGGCGTGACTCCTTGTCCTAGGCATGGTGTCGTCCTTCCAAGACCCTCAGTGGATGTGACCCGGTCACAGCTAGGCTTGCCCGCCACACCTTTCCAGGCCCCCCAACGTCCAGCGTCGCCGCCCAGTGTCGTCGCCGAATATTTTCCAAGTTTGGCACTCTTTCGCTCAATAAACTTGGTTCCTTTTCGCTTCCCAGAAGCGCGGGGTCTCCAATACGTGAGATGGGCTGCAATAGCCAGCACTAATCCACTAAGAAAGGCTTGTAGGGCCTCTAATCCTTGAGAGCAGACCGAGGCGCGTCCTGTCGCTTCCAAGGTCAGGTCAACTCTGACGTTGGCGCCGCTGGGGCACTCGGTGACGTCACGGCGGGCCTTGATTGGTCGCCCGCGACCTAAGTCGGCCAATCCGCGATCGGCTAGTGTCCCTTCCAAAAGGTCATATCTGCAATAGGGGATACTCTTTCATTTTATATCAGGGCGCCAATTTCCCCTTATTTACAACTTATAATGTAACTTCCTTCCTTTAACCGGCAGCCGGTCTGGTCGCCACATATGTCAATAGACTCCCTGAACCTCAGAGAATCAGTAGGGAGAGCTGATATGACTCTTAAAGCAGGCAAACGAAAGAGATAAGAGAGGGCACCGTAACACTGGTGATAGTAGTGGTGTAGATACCTGGTGAAGGTAGTGGTGTAGTTACTTGGTGATGGTAGTTTTGTAGCTACCTGGTGATGGTAATGGTGTAGCCACCTTCTGATGGTAGTAGTGTATCCACCTGGTGATGGTAGTGGTGTAGACAGCTGGTGATGGTAGTGGTGTAGCTACCTGGTGATGGTAGTGGTGTAGCCACCTGGTGATGGTAGTGGTGTAGCTACCTGGTGATGGTAGTGATGCAGCCACCTGGTGATGGTTGTGGTGTTGCCACCTGGTGATAGTACTGGTGTAGTTACCTGGTGATGGTACTGGTGTAGTTACCTGGTGATGGTTATGGTGTGGCCACCTAGTGATGGTATTGGTGTAGCCACCTGGTGATGGTAGTGGTGTAGCCACCTGGTGATGGTAGTGGTGTAGCTAATTGGTGATGGCTGTGGTGTAGTCACCTATTGATGGTAGTGGTGTAGCCACCTGGTGATGGTAAGGTGTAGCTACCTGGTGATGGTAGTGGTGTAGCCACCTGCTGATGGTAGTGGTGTAGCTACCTGGTGATGGTAGAGGTGTAGTTACATGGTGATGGTAGTGGTGTAGCCACCTGGTGATAGTTCTGGTGTAGTTACCTGGTGATGGTACTGGTGTAGTTACCTGGTGATGGTAGTGGTGTAGCTACCTGGTGACGGTAGTAGTGTAGCTGCCTGGTGATGGTAGTGGTGTATCTACCTGGTGATGGTAGTGGTGTAGCTACCTGGTGATTGTAGTGGTGTAGCTACCTGGTGATATTAGTGGTGTTGCTACCTGGTGATAATAGTGGTGTAGTTACCTAGTGATGGTAGTTTTGTAGCTACCTGGTGATGGTAAAGGTGTAGCAACCTTGTGATGGTAGTGGTGTAGCTACCTGGTGATAGTAGTGGTGTAGCTACCTGGTGATGGTAGTGGTGTAGCGACCTGGTGATGGTAGTGGTGTAGCTACCTGGTGATGGTAGTGGTGTAGCTACCTGGTGATGGTATTGGTGGAGCTACCTGGTGATGGTAGTAGTGTAGCCACCTTGTGATGGTAGTGGTGTAGCCACCTGGTGATGGTAGTGGTGTAGCTAACTAGTGATGTTAGTGGTTTAGCCACCTGCTGATGGTAGTGGTGTAGCCACCAGGTAATGGTAGTGGTGTAACCACCTGGTGATAGTAGTGGTGTTGGCATTTGGTGATATTAGTGATGTAGCCACCAGTTATGGTAGTGTAGTAGCCACCTGGTGATGGTAGTGGTGTAGCTACCTGGTGATGGTAGTGGTGTAGCGACCTGGTGATAGTAGTGGTGTAGCTACCTGGTGATGGTAGTGTTGTACCCACCTTGTGATGGTTGTGGTGTAGCTACCTGGTGATGGTAGTGGTGTAGCCACCAGGTAATGGTAGTGGTGTAGCCACCTGGTGATGGTAGTGGTGTAGCCACCTGGTGATGGTAGTGGTGTAGCTACCTGGTGATGGTAGTGGTGTAGCTACCTGGTGATGGTATTGGTGGAGCTACCTGTTGATGGTAGTAGTGTAGCCACCTGGTGACGGTAGTGGTGTAGCTACCTAGTGATGTTAGTGGTGTAGCCACCTGCTGATGGTAGTGGTGTAGCTACCTGGTGACGGTAGTGGTGTAGCTACCTGATGATGGTAGTGGTGTTGCTACCTGGTGATGGTAGTGGTGTAGCCCCCTGGTGATGGTAGTGGTGTAACCACCTGGTGATGGTAGTGGTGTAGCCACCTGGTGATTGTAGTGGTGTAGTTGCGTTGCCTGGTGATGGTAGTGGTGTAGTTACCTCGTGATGGTAGTGGTGTAGCTACCTGGTGATGGTAGTAGTGTAGCCACCTGGTGATGGTAGTGTTGTAGCCACCTGGTGATTTTAGTGGTGTAGCTACCTGGTGATGGTAGTGGTGTATCTTCCTGGTGATGGTAATGGTGTAGCTACCTGGTGATGGTATTGGTGGAGCTACCTGGTGATGGTAGTAGTGTAGCCACCTGCTGATGGTAGTGGTGTAGCTACCTGATGATGGTAGTGGTGTAGCTACCTGGTGATGGTACTGGTGTAGTTACCCGGTGATGGTAGTGGTGTAGCTACCTGGTGATGGTAGTAGTGTAGCTGCCTGGTGATGGTAGTGGTGTAGCTACCTGGTGATGGTAGTGGTGTAGCTACCTGGTGAAGGTAGTGGTTTAGCCACCTGGTGATGGTAGTGGTGTATCTACCTGGTGATGGTAGTGGTGTATCTACCTGGTGATGGTAGTGGTGTAGCTACCTAGTGATGGTAGTAGTGTAGCTACCTGGTGATGGTAGTGGTGTAGCTACCTGGTGATAGTAGTTTTGTAGCTACCTGGTGATGGTAATGGTGTAGCCACCTTGTGATGGTAGTAGTGTAAACACCTGGTGATGGTAGTGATGAAGACAGCTGGTGATGGTAGTGGTGTAGCTACCTGGTGATGGTAGTGGTGTAGCCACCTGGTGATAGTAGTGGTGTAGCTACCTGGTGATGGTAGTGGTGTAGCTACCTGGTGATGGTAGTGGTGTAGCTACCTGGTGATGGTAGTGGTGTAGCCACCTGGTGATGGCACTGGTGTAGCCACCTGGTGAGGGTAGTGATGAAGCTACCTGGTGATGGTAGTGGTGTACCTACCTGGTGATGGTAGTGTTGTATCCACCTGGTGGTGGTAGTAGTGTAGCTACCTGGAGATGGTAGTGGTGTAGCCACCTGGTGATGGTAGTGGTGTAGCTACCTGGTGATGGTAGGGGTGTAGCTTCCTGGTGATGGTAGTGGTGTAGCCACCTGGTGATTTTAGTGATATAGCTACCTGGTGATGGTACTGGTGTAGTTGCCTGGTGATGGTAGTGGTGTAGCTACCTGGTGATGGTAGTCGTGTAGCCACCTAGTGATGGAACTGGTGTAGTTACCTGGTGATGGTACTGGTGTAGTTGCTTGGTGATGGTAGTGCTGTAGCCACCTGGTGACGGTAGTGGTGTAGCCACATGAAAATTGTAGTGGTGTAGCCACACGGTGATGGTAGTGGTGTAGCTTCCTGGTGATGGTAGTGGTGTAGCCACCTGGTGATGGTAGTGATGTAGCTACCTGGTGATGGTAGTGGTGTAGCTACCTGGTGATGGTAGTGGTGTAGCCACCTGGTGATGGTAGTGATGAAGCTACCTGGTGATGGTAGTGGTGTAGCCACCTGGTGATGGTAGTTGTGTAGTTACCTGGTGATAGTAGTGTTGTATCCACCTGGTGGTGGTACTAGTGTAGCTACCTGGAGATGGTAGTGGTGCAGCCACCTAGTGATGGTAGTGGTGTAGCTACCTGGTGATGGTAGTAGTGTAGCCACCTGAAGATAGTAGTGGTGTAGTCATCTGGTGATGGTAGTGGTGAAGCTACCTGGTGATGGTAGTGATGTAGCCACCTGGTGATGGTAGTGGTGTAGCTACCTGGTGATGGAAGTGGTGTAGCCACCTGGTGATGGTAGTGGTGTAGCTACCTGGTGATGGTGGTGTTGTAACCACCTGGTGATGGTTGTGGTGTAGCCACCTGGTGATGGTAGTGGTGTAGCCACCTGGCGATGGTAGTGGTGTAGCCACCAGGTGATGGTAGTGGTGTAGCCACCTGGTGATGGTAGATGTGTAGCCACCTGGTGATGGTAGTGGTGTAGCCATTTGGTGATATTAGTGATGTAGCCACCAGGTAATGGTAGTGTAGTAGCCACCTAGTGATGGTAGTGGTGTAGCCACCAGGTAATAGTAGTAGTGTAGCCACCTGGTGATGGTAGTTGTGTAGCCACTAGTGATGGTAGTGGTGTAGCTACCTGGTGATGGTAGTGGTGTAGCTACCTGGTGATGGTATTGGTGGAGCTACCTGGTGATGGTAGTAGTGTAGCCACCTTGTGATGGTAGTGGTGTAGCCACCTGGTGATGGTAGTGGTGTAGCTACCTAGTGATGTTAGTGGTTTAGCCACCTGCTGATGGTAGTGGTGTAGCCACCAGGTAATGGTAGTGGTGTAACCACCTAGTGATAGTAGTGGTGTAGGCATTTGGTGATATTAGTGATGTAGCCACCAGTTATGGTAGTGTAGTAGCCACCTAGTGATGGTAGTGGTGTAGCCACCTGGTGATGGTTGTGGTGTAGCTACCTGGTGATGGTAGTGGTGTAGCCACCAGGTAATGGTAGTGGTGTAGCTACCTAATGATGTTAGTGGTGTAGCCACCTGCTGATGCTAGTGGTGTAGCTACCTGGTGACGGTAGTGGTTTAGCTACCTGATGATGGTAGTGGTGTTGCTACCTGGTGATGGTAGTGGTGTAGCCCCCTGGTGATGGTAGTGGTGTAGCCACCTGGTGATGGTAGTGGTGTAGCTACCTGGTGATGGTAGTGGTGTAACCACCTGGTGATGGTAGTGGTGTAGCTACCTGGTGATGGTAGTGGTGTAGCTAACTGGTGATGGCTGTGGTGTAGTCACCTATTGATGGTAGTGGTGTAGCCACCTGGTGATGGTAAGGTGTAGCTACCTGGTGATGGTAGTGGTGTAGCCACCTGCTGATGGTAGTGGTGTAGCTACCTGGTGATGGTAGAGGTGTAGTTACATGGTGATGGTAGTGGTGTAGCCACCTGGTGATAGTTCTGGTGTAGTTACCTGGTGATGGTACTGGTGTAGTTACCTGGTGATGGTAGTGGTGTAGCTACCTGGTGATGGTAGTAGTGTAGCTGCCTGGTGATGGTAGTGGTGTAGCTACCTGGTGATGTTTGTGGTGTAGCTACCTGGTGAAGGTAGTGGTTTAGCCACCTGGTGATGGTAGTGGTGTATCTACCTGGTGATGGTAGTGGTGTAGCTACCTGGTGATTGTAGTGGTGTAGCTACCTGGTGATATTAGTGGTGTTGCTACCTGGTGATAATAGTGGTGTAGTTACCTAGTGATGGTAGTTTTGTAGCTACCTGGTGATGGTAAAGGTGTAGCAACCTTGTGATGGTAGTGGTGTAGCTACCTGGTGATAGTAGTGGTGTAGCTACCTGGTGATGGTAGTGGTGTAGCGACCTGGTGATGGTAGTGGTGTAGCTACCTGGTGATGGTAGTGGTGTAGCTACCTGGTGATGGTATTGGTGGAGCTACCTGGTGATGGTAGTAGTGTAGCCACCTTGTGATGGTAGTGGTGTAGCCACCTGGTGATGGTAGTGGTGTAGCTAACTAGTGATGTTAGTGGTTTAGCCACCTGCTGATGGTAGTGGTGTAGCCACCAGGTAATGGTAGTGGTGTAACCACCTGGTGATAGTAGTGGTGTTGGCATTTGGTGATATTAGTGATGTAGCCACCAGTTATGGTAGTGTAGTAGCCACCTGGTGATGGTAGTGGTGTAGCTACCTGGTGATGGTAGTGGTGTAGCGACCTGGTGATAGTAGTGGTGTAGCTACCTGGTGATGGTAGTGGTGTACCCACCTGGTGATGGTTGTGGTGTAGCTACCTGGTGATGGTAGTGGTGTAGCCACCAGGTAATGGTAGTGGTGTAGCCACCTGGTGATGGTAGTGGTGTAGCCACCTGGTGATGGTAGTGGTGTAGCTACCTGGTGATGGTAGTGGTGTAGCTACCTGGTGATGGTATTGGTGGAGCTACCTGTTGATGGTAGTAGTGTAGCCACCTGGTGACGGTAGTGGTGTAGCTACCTAGTGATGTTAGTGGTGTAGCCACCTGCTGATGGTAGTGGTGTAGCTACCTGGTGACGGTAGTGGTGTAGCTACCTGATGATGGTAGTGGTGTTGCTACCTGGTGATGGTAGTGGTGTAGCCCCCTGGTGATGGTAGTGGTGTAACCACCTGGTGATGGTAGTGGTGTAGCCACCTGGTGATTGTAGTGGTGTAGTTGCGTTGCCTGGTGATGGTAGTGGTGTAGTTACCTCGTGATGGTAGTGGTGTAGCTACCTGGTGATGGTAGTAGTGTAGCCACCTGGTGATGGTAGTGGTGTAGCCACCTGGTGATTTTAGTGGTGTAGCTACCTGGTGATGGTAGTGGTGTAGCTTCCTGGTGATGGTAATGGTGTAGCTACCTGGTGATGGTATTGGTGGAGCTACCTGGTGATGGTAGTAGTGTAGCCACCTGCTGATGGTAGTGGTGTAGCTACCTGATGATGGTAGTGGTGTAGCTACCTGGTGATGGTACTGGTGTAGTTACCTGGTGATGGTAGTGGTGTAGCTACCTGGTGATGGTAGTAGTGTAGCTGCCTGGTGATGGTAGTGGTGTAGCTACCTGGTGATGGTAGTGGTGTAGCTACCTGGTGAAGGTAGTGGTTTAGCCACCTGGTGATGGTAGTGGTGTATCTACCTGGTGATGGTAGTGGTGTATCTACCTGGTGATGGTAGTGGTGTAGCTACCTAGTGATGGTAGTAGTGTAGCTACCTGGTGATGGTAGTGGTGTAGCTACCTGGTGATAGTAGTTTTGTAGCTACCTGGTGATGGTAATGGTGTAGCCACCTTGTGATGGTAGTAGTGTAAACACCTGGTGATGGTAGTGATGTAGACAGCTGGTGATGGTAGTGGTGTAGCTACCTGGTGATGGTAGTGGTGTAGCCACCTGGTGATAGTAGTGGTGTAGCTACCTGGTGATGGTAGTGGTGTAGCTACCTGGTGATGGTAGTGGTGTAGCTACCTGGTGATGGTAGTGGTGTAGCCACCTGGTGATGGCACTGGTGTAGCCACCTGGTGAGGGTAGTGATGAAGCTACCTGGTGATGGTAGTGGTGTACCTACCTGGTGATGGTAGTGTTGTATCCACCTGGTGGTGGTAGTAGTGTAGCTACCTGGAGATGGTAGTGGTGTAGCCACCTGGTGATGGTAGTGGTGTAGCTACCTGGTGATGGTAGGGGTGTAGCTTCCTGGTGATGGTAGTGGTGTAGCCACCTGGTGATTTTAGTGATATAGCTACCTGGTGATGGTACTGGTGTAGTTGCCTGGTGATGGTAGTGGTGTAGCTACCTGGTGATGGTAGTCGTGTAGCCACCTAGTGATGGAACTGGTGTAGTTACCTGGTGATGGTACTGGTGTAGTTGCTTGGTGATGGTAGTGCTGTAGCCACCTGGTGACGGTAGTGGTGTAGCCACATGAAAATTGTAGTGGTGTAGCCACACGGTGATGGTAGTGGTGTAGCTTCCTGGTGATGGTAGTGGTGTAGCCACCTGGTGATGGTAGTGATGTAGCTACCTGGTGATGGTAGTGGTGTAGCTACCTGGTGATGGTAGTGGTGTAGCCACCTGGTGATGGTAGTGATGAAGCTACCTGGTGATGGTAGTGGTGTAGCCACCTGGTGATGGTAGTTGTGTAGTTACCTGGTGATAGTAGTGTTGTATCCACCTGGTGGTGGTAGTAGTGTAGCTACCTGGAGATGGTAGTGGTGCAGCCACCTAGTGATGGTAGTGGTGTAGCTACCTGGTGATGGTAGTAGTGTAGCCACCTGAAGATAGTAGTGGTGTAGTCATCTGGTGATGGTAGTGGTGAAGCTACCTGGTGATGGTAGTGATGAAGCTACCTGGTGATGGTAGTGATGTAGCCACCTGGTGATGGTAGTGGTGTAGCTACCTGGTGATGGAAGTGGTGTAGCCACCTGGTGATGGTAGTGGTGTAGCTACCTGGTGATGGTGGTGTTGTAACCACCTGGTGATGGTTGTGGTGCAGCCACCTGGTGATGGTAGTGGTGTAGCCACCTGGCGATGGTAGTGGTGTAGCCACCAGGTGATGGTAGTGGTGTAGCCACCTGGTGATGGTAGATGTGTAGCCACCTGGTGATGGTAGTGGTGTAGCCATTTGGTGATATTAGTGATGTAGCCACCAGGTAATGGTAGTGTAGTAGCCACCTAGTGATGGTAGTGGTGTAGCCACCAGGTAATAGTAGTAGTGTAGCCACCTGGTGATGGTAGTTGTGTAGCCACTAGTGATGGTAGTGGTGTAGCTACCTGGTGATGGTAGTGGTGTAGCTACCTGGTGATGGTATTGGTGGAGCTACCTGGTGATGGTAGTAGTGTAGCCACCTTGTGATGGTAGTGGTGTAGCCACCTGGTGATGGTAGTGGTGTAGCTACCTAGTGATGTTAGTGGTTTAGCCACCTGCTGATGGTAGTGGTGTAGCCACCAGGTAATGGTAGTGGTGTAACCACCTAGTGATAGTAGTGGTGTAGGCATTTGGTGATATTAGTGATGTAGCCACCAGTTATGGTAGTGTAGTAGCCACCTAGTGATGGTAGTGGTGTAGCCACCTGGTGATGGTTGTGGTGTAGCTACCTGGTGATGGTAGTGGTGTAGCCACCAGGTAATGGTAGTGGTGTAGCTACCTAATGATGTTAGTGGTGTAGCCACCTGCTGATGGTAGTGGTGTAGCTACCTGGTGACGGTAGTGGTGTAGCTACCTGATGATGGTAGTGGTGTTGCTACCTGGTGATGGTAGTGGTGTAGCCCCCTGGTGATGGTAGTGGTGTAGCCACCTGGTGATGGTAGTGGTGTAGCTACCTGGTGATGGTAGTGGTGTAAACACCTGGTGATGGTAGTGGTGTAGCTACCTGGTGATGGTAGTGGTGTAACCACCTGGTGATGGTAGTGGTGTAGCCACCTGGTGATTGTAGTGGTGTAGTTGCGTTGCCTGGTGATGGTAGTGGTGTAGTTACCTCGTGATGGTAGTTTTGTAGCTACCTGGTGATGGTAGTAGTGTAGCCACCTGGTGATGGTAGTGGTGTAGCCACCTGGTGATTTTAGTGGTGTAGCTACCTGGTGATGGTAGTGGTGTAGCTTCCTGGTGATGGTAATGGTGTAGCTACCTGGTGATGGTATTGGTGGAGCTACCTGGTGATGGTAGTAGTGTAGCCACCTGCTGATGGTAGTGGTGTAGCTACCTGATGATGGTAGTGGTGTAGCTACCTGGTGATGGTAGTGGTGTAGCTACCTGGTGATGGTATTGGTGGAGCTACCTGTTGATGGTAGTAGTGTAGCCACCTGGTGACGGTAGTGGTGTAGCTACCTAGTGATGTTAGTGGTGTAGCCACCTGCTGATGGTAGTGGTGTAGCTACCTGGTGACGGTAGTGGTGTAGCTACCTGATGATGGTAGTGGTGTTGCTACCTGGTGATGGTAGTGGTGTAGCCCCCTGGTGATGGTAGTGGTGTAGCCACCTGGTGATGGTAGTGGTGTAGCTACCTGGTGACGGTAGTGGTGTAACCACCTGGTGATGGTAGTGGTGTAGCTACCTGGTGATGGTAGTGGTGTAACCACCTGGTGATGGTAGTGGTGTAGCCACCTGGTGATTGTAGTGGTGTAGTTGCGTTGCCTGGTGATGGTAGTGGTGTAGTTACCTCGTGATGTTAGTGGTGTAGCTACCTGGTGATGGTAGTAGTGTAGCCACCTGGTGATGGTAGTGGTGTAGCCACCTGGTGATTTTAGTGGTGTAGCTACCTGGTGATGGTAGTGGTGTAGCTTCCTGGTGATGGTAATGGTGTAGCTACCTGGTGATGGTATTGGTGGAGCTACCTGGTGATGGTAGTAGTGTAGCCACCTGCTGATGGTAGTGGTGTAGCTACCTGATGATGGTAGTGGTGTAGCTACCTGGTGATGGTACTGGTGTAGTTACCTGGTGATGGTAGTGGTGTAGCTACCTGGTGATGGTAGTAGTGTAGCTGCCTGGTGATGGTAGTGGTGTAGCTACCTGGTGATGGTAGTGGTGTAGCTACCGGGTGAAGGTAGTGGTTTAGCCACCTGGTGATGGTAGTGGTGTATCTACCTGGTGATGGTTGTGGTGTAGCTACCTGGTGATGGTAGTAGTGTAGCTACCTGGTGATGGTAGTGGTGTAGCTACCTGGTGATAGTAGTTTTGTAGCTACCTGGTGATGGTAATGGTGTAGCCACCCTGTGATGGTAGTAGTGTAAACACCTGGTGATGGTAGTGATGTAGACAGCTGGTGATGGTAGTGGTGTAGCTACCTGGTGATGGTAGTGGTGTAGCCACCTGGTGATGGTAGTGGTGTAGCTACCTGGTGATGGTAGTGGTGTAGCTACCTGGTGTCACGTGGAGGTGGGTGGGCCGGGGCTCTGCTAGCACTCAGCTGCTAGCGGCTCAAAAGGCCGAATACTCAGCCCCTCCGACTCCCGGGATTTACCGGAGTCTCCTTGGTCACACAGGAGAGGACCAACAATGCCCACCTCCGCAGGTCTTTGCTTCCACCACAAAAGGGGGGGGGGCCACTGATTCACCCTGGAAGCCCTTCAGTCAAACACGGGGAAACTGCTGTTAACAGTTCCGGCCTAGACCCGTGGAGGAGTGAAGGAAGACTCAGGCATACCTTATAATAATAACCTCCCTGAGTCTTGCCTGCCAGACAAAAAGGTTGCAGGAACTCCTTTCCTACCTGTCTTCTCTATTTTGTTCCTAACAAGGTCGCCAGCTGGGTTATTATATCTGCACCCCAGCAATGCAGTTCAGTAGGTGTATTATATATTGTTTGTAGCCAGAAGATTGCTACTCCCATAGATCTGCTACTAGACTGTTGGCCCATGGTACTCTCCCAGGAAGGTTTGTGTGGCTTTACCTCTCTATAGCCACTACGTTAATAGTTGCCACCATTCAGGCACTGATACTGATCGGATGGCTAAGGGTATACTTTTATGTAAGTCTGTGCTGTCTTTACCACTCACCAGGCAATAAGAACTTCTATAGAGAACGTTGTGTTCCCTAGGTGGTACTGTGATAACCTTCGTGTATGCTCATAGAGAAATATTATAAATGGAGGCACACTCAAACACAATGATAAAAGTGTGAATTTACTGATGCAAATTACATGAACACACACACAATCACAAGTAATACATGAATATGGAAATAAGGATAATAAGTCTGGAGATCGTCAGCCTCTTCTTCCACGACCTCCAACACTCCTTCAACTGGGCAGAAAGACAGGAGTCCCACACTCTCTCACAGGAGGGCCTCTTCACCACGGCGGCACCTCTTCTTCACTGTCCTGCCATCAATACACACTGTCCTCTCTGACAGTCCTGGACACAAGCTGCCTTGCAGCCTATTCTACTACTAAAGTATTAATGTCCTGTTGCCACATACATAAGTAACTATTGTGGCCTAACTAGCCTACTCACACAAGGGGTAATGGGAGGGAAAATGATCTACCTTACATTCCTGGCTCACGACGCCTGTCCCTCGATGTTGTGAGGTTCCCACGCTTCCTGAGTCGATCCTCGACGATCCAGGAACGTTCCACAGGTCCTCAGGTGTCGTGGAGCCTTCGCGTCGTCGCCGTTCCAATCCCTGAGATTCAGCTGCCCCAATCCTGGTTCATCGATGGGCGCTGAGCTAATCACTATTTTTCCCACACTCGCCCCTTCCACAAGGCGTGACTCCTTGTCCTAGGCATGGTGTCGTCCTTCCAAGACCCTCAGTGGATGTGACCCGGTCACAGCTAGGCTTGCCCGCCACACCTTTCCAGGCCCCCCAACGTCCAGCGTCGCCGCCCAGTGTCGTCGCCGAATATTTTCCAAGTTTGGCACTCTTTCGCTCAATAAACTTGGTTCCTTTTCGCTTCCCAGAAGCGCGGGGTCTCCAATACGTGAGATGGGCTGCAATAGCCAGCACTAATCCACTAAGAAAGGCTTGTAGAGCCTCTAATCCTTGAGAGCAGACCGAGGCGCGTCCTGTCGCTTCCAAGGTCAGGTCAACTCTGACGTTGGCGCCGCTGGGGCACTCGGTGACGTCACGACGGGCCTTGATTGGTCGCCCGCGACCTAAGTCGGCCAATCCGCGATCGGCTAGTGTCCCTTCCAAAAGGTCATATCTGCAATAGGGGATACTCTTTCATTTTATATCAGGGCGCCAATTTCCCCTTATTTACAACTTATAATGTAACTTCCTTCCTTTAACCGGCAGCCGGTCTGGTCGCCACATATGTCAATAGACTCCCTGAACCTCAGAGAATCAGTAGGGAGAGCTGATATGACTCTTAAAGCAGGCAAACGAAAGAGATAAGAGAGGGCACCGTAACACTGGTGATAGTAGTGGTGTAGATACCTGGTGAAGGTAGTGGTGTAGTTACTTGGTGATGGTAGTTTTGTAGCTACCTGGTGATGGTAATGGTGTAGCCACCTTCTGATGGTAGTAGTGTATCCACCTGGTGATGGTAGTGGTGTAGACAGCTGGTGATGGTAGTGGTGTAGCTACCTGGTGATGGTAGTGGTGTAGCCACCTGGTGATGGTAGTGGTGTAGCTATCTGGTGATGGTAGTGATGCAGCCACCTGGTGATGGTTGTGGTGTTGCCACCTGGTGATAGTACTGGTGTAGTTACCTGGTGATGGTACTGGTGTAGTTACCTGGTGATGGTTATGGTGTAGCCACCTAGTGATGGTATTGGTGTAGCCACCTGGTGATGGTAGTGGTGTAGCCACCTGGTGATGGTAGTGGTGTAGCTAATGGTGATGGCTGTGGTGTAGTCACCTATTGATGGTAGTGGTGTAGCCACCTGGTGATGGTAAGGTGTAGCTACCTGGTGATGGTAGTGGTGTAGCCACCTGCTGATGGTAGTGGTGTAGCTACCTGGTGATGGTAGAGGTGTAGTTACATGGTGATGGTAGTGGTGTAGCCACCTGGTGATAGTTCTGGTGTAGTTACCTGGTGATGGTACTGGTGTAGTTACCTGGTGATGGTAGTGGTGTAGCTACCTGGTGATGGTAGTAGTGTAGCTGCCTGGTGATGGTAGTGGTGTAGCTACCTGGTGATGGTAGTGGTGTAGCTACCTGGTGATTGTAGTGGTGTAGCTACCTGGTGATATTAGTGGTGTTGCTACCTGGTGATAATAGTGGTGTAGTTACCTAGTGATGGTAGTTTTGTAGCTACCTGGTGATGGTAAAGGTGTAGCACCTGTGATGGTAGTGGTGTAGCTACCTGGTGATAGTAGTGGTGTAGCTACCTGGTGATGGTAGTGGTGTAGCGACCTGGTGATGGTAGTGGTGTAGCTACCTGGTGATGGTAGGGTGTAGCTACCTGGTGATGGTATTGTGGAGCTACCTGGTGATGGTAGTAGTGTAGCCACCTTGTGATGGTAGTGGTGTAGCCACCTGGTGATGGTAGTGGTGTAGCTAACTAGTGATGTTAGTGGTTTAGCCACCTGCTGATGGTAGTGGTGTAGCCACCAGGTAATGGTAGTGGTGTAACCACCTGGTGATAGTAGTGGTGTTGGCATTTGGTGATATTAGTGATGTAGCCACCAGTTATGGTAGTGTAGTAGCCACCTGGTGATGGTAGTGGTGTAGCTACCTGGTGATGGTAGTGGTGTAGCGACCTGGTGATAGTAGTGGTGTAGCTACCTGGTGATGGTAGTGTTGTACCCACCTTGTGATGGTTGTGGTGTAGCTACCTGGTGATGGTAGTGGTGTAGCCACCAGGTAATGGTAGTGGTGTAGCCACCTGGTGATGGTAGTGGTGTAGCCACCTGGTGATGGTAGTGGTGTAGCTACCTGGTGATGGTAGTGGTGTAGCTACCTGGTGATGGTATTGGTGGAGCTACCTGTTGATGGTAGTAGTGTAGCCACCTGGTGACGGTAGTGGTGTAGCTACCTAGTGATGTTAGTGGTGTAGCCACCTGCTGATGGTAGTGGTGTAGCTACCTGGTGACGGTAGTGGTGTAGCTACCTGATGATGGTAGTGGTGTTGCTACCTGGTGATGGTAGTGGTGTAGCCCCCTGGTGATGGTAGTGGTGTAACCACCTGGTGATGGTAGTGGTGTAGCCACCTGGTGATTGTAGTGGTGTAGTTGCGTTGCCTGGTGATGGTAGTGGTGTAGTTACCTCGTGATGGTAGTGGTGTAGCTACCTGGTGATGGTAGTAGTGTAGCCACCTGGTGATGGTAGTGTTGTAGCCACCTGGTGATTTTAGTGGTGTAGCTACCTGGTGATGGTAGTGGTGTATCTTCCTGGTGATGGTAATGGTGTAGCTACCTGGTGATGGTATTGGTGGAGCTACCTGGTGATGGTAGTAGTGTAGCCACCTGCTGATGGTAGTGGTGTAGCTACCTGATGATGGTAGTGGTGTAGCTACCTGGTGATGGTACTGGTGTAGTTACCCGGTGATGGTAGTGGTGTAGCTACCTGGTGATGGTAGTAGTGTAGCTGCCTGGTGATGGTAGTGGTGTAGCTACCTGGTGATGGTAGTGGTGTAGCTACCTGGTGAAGGTAGTGGTTTAGCCACCTGGTGATGGTAGTGGTGTATCTACCTGGTGATGGTAGTGGTGTATCTACCTGGTGATGGTAGTGGTGTAGCTACCTAGTGATGGTAGTAGTGTAGCTACCTGGTGATGGTAGTGGTGTAGCTACCTGGTGATAGTAGTTTTGTAGCTACCTGGTGATGGTAATGGTGTAGCCACCTTGTGATGGTAGTAGTGTAAACACCTGGTGATGGTAGTGATGAAGACAGCTGGTGATGGTAGTGGTGTAGCTACCTGGTGATGGTAGTGGTGTAGCCACCTGGTGATAGTAGTGGTGTAGCTACCTCGTGTGATGGTAGTGGTGTAGCTACCTGGTGATGGTAGTGGTGTAGCTACCTGGTGATGGTAGTGGTGTAGCCACCTGGTGATGGCACTGGTGTAGCCACCTGGTGAGGGTATGATGAAGCTACCTGGTGATGGTAGTGGTGTACCTACCTGGTGATGGTAGTGTTGTATCCACCTGGTGGTGGTAGTAGTGTAGCTACCTGGAGATGGTAGTGGTGTAGCCACCTGGTGATGGTAGTGGTGTAGCTACCTGGTGATGGTAGGGGTGTAGCTTCCTGGTGATGGTAGTGTGTAGCCACCTGGTGATTTTAGTGATATAGCTACCTGGTGATGGTACTGGTGTAGTTGCCTGGTGATGGTAGTGGTGTAGCTACCTGGTGATGGTAGTCGTGTAGCCACCTAGTGATGGAAGGTGTAGTTACCTGGTGATGGTACTGGTGTAGTTGCTTGGTGATGGTAGTGCTGTAGCCACCTGGTGACGGTAGTGGTGTAGCCACATGAAAATTGTAGTGGTGTAGCCACACGGTGATGGTAGTGGTGTAGCTTCCTGGTGATGGTAGTGGTGTAGCCACCTGGTGATGGTAGTGATGTAGCTACCTGGTGATGGTAGTGGTGTAGCTACCTGGTGATGGTAGTGGTGTAGCCACCTGGTGATGGTAGTGATGAAGCTACCTGGTGATGGTAGTGGTGTAGCCACCTGGTGATGGTAGTTGTGTAGTTACCTGGTGATAGTAGTGTTGTATCCACCTGGTGGTGGTAGTAGTGTAGCTACCTGGAGATGGTAGTGGTGCAGCCACCTAGTGATGGTAGTGGTGTAGCTACCTGGTGATGGTAGTAGTGTAGCCACCTGAAGATAGTATGGTGATGGTAGTAGCTACCTGGTGATGGTAGTGGTGAAGCTACCTGGTGATGGTAGTGATGTAGCCACCTGGTGATGGTGGTGTAGCTACCTGGTGATGGAAGTGGTGTAGCCACCTGGTGATGGTAGTGGTGTAGCTACCTGGTGATGGTGGTGTTGTAACCACCTGGTGATGGTTGTGGTGTAGCCACCTGGTGATGGTAGTGGTGTAGCCACCTGGCGATGGTAGTGGTGTAGCCACCAGGTGATGGTAGTGGTGTAGCCACCTGGTGATGGTAGATGTGTAGCCACCTGGTGATGGTAGTGGTGTAGCCATTTGGTGATATTAGTGATGTAGCCACCAGGTAATGGTAGTGTAGTAGCCACCTAGTGATGGTAGTGGTGTAGCCACCAGGTAATAGTAGTAGTGTAGCCACCTGGTGATGGTAGTTGTGTAGCCACTAGTGATGGTAGTGGTGTAGCTACCTGGTGATGGTAGTGGTGTAGCTACCTGGTGATGGTATTGGTGGAGCTACCTGGTGATGGTAGTAGTGTAGCCACCTTGTGATGGTAGTGGTGTAGCCACCTGGTGATGGTAGTGGTGTAGCTACCTAGTGATGTTAGTGGTTTAGCCACCTGCTGATGGTAGTGGTGTAGCCACCAGGTAATGGTAGTGGTGTAACCACCTAGTGATAGTAGTGGTGTAGGCATTTGGTGATATTAGTGATGTAGCCACCAGTTATGGTAGTGTAGTAGCCACCTAGTGATGGTAGTGGTGTAGCCACCTGGTGATGGTTGTGGTGTAGCTACCTGGTGATGGTAGTGGTGTAGCCACCAGGTAATGGTAGTGGTGTAGCTACCTAATGATGTTAGTGGTGTAGCCACCTGCTGATGGTAGTGGTGTAGCTACCTGGTGACGGTAGTGGTGTAGCTACCTGATGATGGTAGTGGTGTTGCTACCTGGTGATGGTAGTGGTGTAGCCCCCTGGTGATGGTAGTGGTGTAGCCACCTGGTGATGGTAGTGGTGTAGCTACCTGGTGATGGTAGTGGTGTAACACCTGGTGATGGTAGTGGTGTAGCTACCTGGTGATGGTAGTGGTGTAACCACCTGGTGATGGTAGTGGTGTAGCCACCTGGTGATTGTAGTGGTGTAGTTGCGTTGCCTGGTGATGGTAGTGGTGTAGTTACCTCGTGATGGTAGTGTTGTAGCTACCTGGTGATGGTAGTAGTGTAGCCACCTGGTGATGGTAGTGGTGTAGCCACCTGGTGATTTTAGTGGTGTAGCTACCTGGTGATGGTAGTGGTGTAGCTTCCTGGTGATGGTAATGGTGTAGCTACCTGGTGATGGTATTGGGTGGAGCTACCTGGTGATGGTAGTAGTGTAGCCACCTGCTGATGGTAGTGGTGTAGCTACCTGATGATGGTAGTGGTGTAGCTACCTGGTGATGGTAGTGGTGTAGCTACCTGGTGATGGTATTGGTGGAGCTACCTGTTGATGGTAGTAGTGTAGCCACCTGGTGACGGTAGTGGTGTAGCTACCTAGTGATGTTAGTGGTGTAGCCACCTGCTGATGGTAGTGGTGTAGCTACCTGGTGACGGTAGTGGTGTAGCTACCTGATGATGGTAGTGGTGTTGCTACCTGGTGATGGTAGTGGTGTAGCCCCCTGGTGATGGTAGTGGTGTAGCCACCTGGTGATGGTAGTGGTGTAGCTACCTGGTGATGGTAGTGGTGTAACCACCTGGTGATGGTAGTGGTGTAGCTACCTGGTGATGGTAGTGGTGTAACCACCTGGTGATGGTAGTGGTGTAGCCACCTGGTGATTGTAGTGGTGTAGTTGCGTTGCCTGGTGATGGTAGTGGTGTAGTTACCTCGTGATGGTAGTGGTTGTAGCTACCTGGTAATGGTAGTAGTGTAGCCACCTGGTGATGGTAGTGGTGTAGCCACCTGGTGATTTTAGTGGTGTAGCTACCTGGTGATGGTAGTGGTGTAGCTTCCTGGTGATGGTAATGGTGTAGCTACCTGGTGATGGTATTGGTGGAGCTACCTGGTGATGGTAGTAGTGTAGCCACCTGCTGATGGTAGTGGTGTAGCTACCTGATGATGGTAGTGGTGTAGCTACCTGGTGATGGTACTGGTGTAGTTACCTGGTGATGGTAGTGGTGTAGCTACCTGGTGATGGTAGTAGTGTAGCTGCCTGGTGATGGTAGTGGTGTAGCTACCTGGTGATGGTAGTGGTGTAGCTACCGGGTGAAGGTAGTGGTTTAGCCACCTGGTGATGGTAGTGGTGTATCTACCTGGTGATGGTTGTGGTGTAGCTACCTGGTGATGGTAGTAGTGTAGCTACCTGGTGATGGTAGTGGTGTAGCTACCTGGTGATAGTAGTTTTGTAGCTACCTGGTGATGGTAATGGTGTAGCCACCCTGTCATGGTAGTAGTGTAAACACCTGGTGATGGTAGTGATGTAGACAGCTGGTGATGGTAGTGGTGTAGCTACCTGGTGATGGTAGTGGTGTAGCCACCTGGTGATGGTAGTGGTGTAGCTACCTGGTGATGGTAGTGTGTAGCTACCTGGTGTCACGTGGAGGTGGGTGGGCCGGGGCTCTGCTAGCACTCAGCTGCTAGCGGCTCAAAAGGCCGAATACTCAGCCCCTCCGACTCCCGGGATTTACCGGAGTCTCCTTGGTCACACAGGAGAGGACCAACAATGCCCACCTCCGCAGGTCTTTGCTTCCACCACAAAAGGGGGGGGGGGTGCCACTGATTCACCCTGGAAGCCCTTCAGTCAAACACGGGGAAACTGCTGTTAACAGTTCCGGCCTAGACCCGTGGAGGAGTGAAGGAAGACTCAGGCATACCTTATAATAATAACCTCCCTGAGTCTTGCCTGCCAGACAAAAAGGTTGCAGGAACTCCTTTCCTACCTGTCTTCTCTATTTTGTTTCCTAACAAGGTCGCCAGCTGGGTTATTATATCTGCACCCCAGCAATGCAGTTCAGTAGGTGTATTATATATTGTTTGTAGCCAGAAGATTGCTACTCCCATAGATCTGCTACTAGACTGTTGGCCCATGGTACTCTCCCAGGAAGGTTTGTGTGGCTTTACCTCTCTATAGCCACTACGTTAATAGTTGCCACCATTCAGGCACTGATACTGATCGGATGGCTAAGGGTATACTTTTATGTAAGTCTGTGCTGTCTTTACCACTCACCAGGCAATAAGAACTTCTATAGAGAACGTTGTGTTCCCTAGGTGGTACTGTGATAACCTTCGTGTATGCTCATAGAGAAATATTATAAATGGAGGCACACTCAAACACAATGATAAAAGTGTGAATTTACTGATGCAAATTACATGAACACACACACAATCACAAGTAATACATGAATATGGAAATAAGGATAATAAGTCTGGAGATCGTCAGCCTCTTCTTCCACGACCTCCAACACTCCTTCAACTGGGCAGAAAGACAGGAGTCCCACACTCTCTCACAGGAGGGCCTCTTCACCACGGCGGCACCTCTTCTTCACTGTCCTGCCATCAATACACACTGTCCTCTCTGACAGTCCTGGACACAAGCTGCCTTGCAGCCTATTCTACTACTAAAGTATTAATGTCCTGTTGCCACATACATAAGTAACTATTGTGGCCTAACTAGCCTACTCACACAAGGGGTAATGGGAGGGAAAATGATCTACCTTACATTCCTGGCTCACGACGCCTGTCCCTCGATGTTGTGAGGTTCCCACGCTTCCTGAGTCGATCCTCGACGATCCAGGAACGTTCCACAGGTCCTCAGGTGTCGTGGAGCCTTCGCGTCGTCGCCGTTCCAATCCCTGAGATTCAGCTGCCCCAATCCTGGTTCATCGATGGGCGCTGAGCTAATCACTATTTTTCCCACACTCGCCCCTTCCACAAGGCGTGACTCCTTGTCCTAGGCATGGTGTCGTCCTTCCAAGACCCTCAGTGGATGTGACCCGGTCACAGCTAGGCTTGCCCGCCACACCTTTCCAGGCCCCCCAACGTCCAGCGTCGCCGCCCAGTGTCGTCGCCGAATATTTTCCAAGTTTGGCACTCTTTCGCTCAATAAACTTGGTTCCTTTTCGCTTCCCAGAAGCGCGGGGTCTCCAATACGTGAGATGGGCTGCAATAGCCAGCACTAATCCACTAAGAAAGGCTTGTAGGGCCTCTAATCCTTGAGAGCAGACCGAGGCGCGTCCTGTCGCTTCCAAGGTCAGGTCAACTCTGACGTTGGCGCCGCTGGGGCACTCGGTGACGTCACGGCGGGCCTTGATTGGTCGCCCGCGACCTAAGTCGGCCAATCCGCGATCGGCTAGTGTCCCTTCCAAAAGGTCATATCTGCAATAGGGGATACTCTTTCATTTTATATCAGGGCGCCAATTTCCCCTTATTTACAACTTATAATGTAACTTCCTTCCTTTAACCGGCAGCCGGTCTGGTCGCCACATATGTCAATAGACTCCCTGAACCTCAGAGAATCAGTAGGGAGAGCTGATATGACTCTTAAAGCAGGCAAACGAAAGAGATAAGAGAGGGCACCGTAACACTGGTGATAGTAGTGGTGTAGATACCTGGTGAAGGTAGTGGTGTAGTTACTTGGTGATGGTAGTTTTGTAGCTACCTGGTGATGGTAATGGTGTAGCCACCTTCTGATGGTAGTAGTGTATCCACCTGGTGATGGTAGTGGTGTAGACAGCTGGTGATGGTAGTGGTGTAGCTACCTGGTGATGGTAGTGGTGTAGCCACCTGGTGATGGTAGTGGTGTAGCTACCTGGTGATGGTAGTGATGCAGCCACCTGGTGATGGTTGTGGTGTTGCCACCTGGTGATAGTACTGGTGTAGTTACCTGGTGATGGTACTGGTGTAGTTACCTGGTGATGGTTATGGTGTGGCCACCTAGTGATGGTATTGGTGTAGCCACCTGGTGATGGTAGTGGTGTAGCCACCTGGTGATGGTAGTGGTGTAGCTAATTGGTGATGGCTGTGGTGTAGTCACCTATTGATGGTAGTGGTGTAGCCACCTGGTGATGGTAAGGTGTAGCTACCTGGTGATGGTAGTGGTGTAGCCACCTGCTGATGGTAGTGGTGTAGCTACCTGGTGATGGTAGAGGTGTAGTTACATGGTGATGGTAGTGGTGTAGCCACCTGGTGATAGTTCTGGTGTAGTTACCTGGTGATGGTACTGGTGTAGTTACCTGGTGATGGTAGTGGTGTAGCTACCTGGTGACGGTAGTAGTGTAGCTGCCTGGTGATGGTAGTGGTGTATCTACCTGGTGATGGTAGTGGTGTAGCTACCTGGTGATTGTAGTGGTGTAGCTACCTGGTGATATTAGTGGTGTTGCTACCTGGTGATAATAGTGGTGTAGTTACCTAGTGATGGTAGTTTTGTAGCTACCTGGTGATGGTAAAGGTGTAGCAACCTTGTGATGGTAGTGGTGTAGCTACCTGGTGATAGTAGTGGTGTAGCTACCTGGTGATGGTAGTGGTGTAGCGACCTGGTGATGGTAGTGGTGTAGCTACCTGGTGATGGTAGTGGTGTAGCTACCTGGTGATGGTATTGGTGGAGCTACCTGGTGATGGTAGTAGTGTAGCCACCTTGTGATGGTAGTGGTGTAGCCACCTGGTGATGGTAGTGGTGTAGCTAACTAGTGATGTTAGTGGTTTAGCCACCTGCTGATGGTAGTGGTGTAGCCACCAGGTAATGGTAGTGGTGTAACCACCTGGTGATAGTAGTGGTGTTGGCATTTGGTGATATTAGTGATGTAGCCACCAGTTATGGTAGTGTAGTAGCCACCTGGTGATGGTAGTGGTGTAGCTACCTGGTGATGGTAGTGGTGTAGCGACCTGGTGATAGTAGTGGTGTAGCTACCTGGTGATGGTAGTGTTGTACCCACCTTGTGATGGTTGTGGTGTAGCTACCTGGTGATGGTAGTGGTGTAGCCACCAGGTAATGGTAGTGGTGTAGCCACCTGGTGATGGTAGTGGTGTAGCCACCTGGTGATGGTAGTGGTGTAGCTACCTGGTGATGGTAGTGGTGTAGCTACCTGGTGATGGTATTGGTGGAGCTACCTGTTGATGGTAGTAGTGTAGCCACCTGGTGACGGTAGTGGTGTAGCTACCTAGTGATGTTAGTGGTGTAGCCACCTGCTGATGGTAGTGGTGTAGCTACCTGGTGACGGTAGTGGTGTAGCTACCTGATGATGGTAGTGGTGTTGCTACCTGGTGATGGTAGTGGTGTAGCCCCCTGGTGATGGTAGTGGTGTAACCACCTGGTGATGGTAGTGGTGTAGCCACCTGGTGATTGTAGTGGTGTAGTTGCGTTGCCTGGTGATGGTAGTGGTGTAGTTACCTCGTGATGGTAGTGGTGTAGCTACCTGGTGATGGTAGTAGTGTAGCCACCTGGTGATGGTAGTGTTGTAGCCACCTGGTGATTTTAGTGGTGTAGCTACCTGGTGATGGTAGTGGTGTATCTTCCTGGTGATGGTAATGGTGTAGCTACCTGGTGATGGTATTGGTGGAGCTACCTGGTGATGGTAGTAGTGTAGCCACCTGCTGATGGTAGTGGTGTAGCTACCTGATGATGGTAGTGGTGTAGCTACCTGGTGATGGTACTGGTGTAGTTACCCGGTGATGGTAGTGGTGTAGCTACCTGGTGATGGTAGTAGTGTAGCTGCCTGGTGATGGTAGTGGTGTAGCTACCTGGTGATGGTAGTGGTGTAGCTACCTGGTGAAGGTAGTGGTTTAGCCACCTGGTGATGGTAGTGGTGTATCTACCTGGTGATGGTAGTGGTGTATCTACCTGGTGATGGTAGTGGTGTAGCTACCTAGTGATGGTAGTAGTGTAGCTACCTGGTGATGGTAGTGGTGTAGCTACCTGGTGATAGTAGTTTTGTAGCTACCTGGTGATGGTAATGGTGTAGCCACCTTGTGATGGTAGTAGTGTAAACACCTGGTGATGGTAGTGATGAAGACAGCTGGTGATGGTAGTGGTGTAGCTACCTGGTGATGGTAGTGGTGTAGCCACCTGGTGATAGTAGTGGTGTAGCTACCTGGTGATGGTAGTGGTGTAGCTACCTGGTGATGGTAGTGGTGTAGCTACCTGGTGATGGTAGTGGTGTAGCCACCTGGTGATGGCACTGGTGTAGCCACCTGGTGAGGGTAGTGATGAAGCTACCTGGTGATGGTAGTGGTGTACCTACCTGGTGATGGTAGTGTTGTATCCACCTGGTGGTGGTAGTAGTGTAGCTACCTGGAGATGGTAGTGGTGTAGCCACCTGGTGATGGTAGTGGTGTAGCTACCTGGTGATGGTAGGGGTGTAGCTTCCTGGTGATGGTAGTGGTGTAGCCACCTGGTGATTTTAGTGATATAGCTACCTGGTGATGGTACTGGTGTAGTTGCCTGGTGATGGTAGTGGTGTAGCTACCTGGTGATGGTAGTCGTGTAGCCACCTAGTGATGGAACTGGTGTAGTTACCTGGTGATGGTACTGGTGTAGTTGCTTGGTGATGGTAGTGCTGTAGCCACCTGGTGACGGTAGTGGTGTAGCCACATGAAAATTGTAGTGGTGTAGCCACACGGTGATGGTAGTGGTGTAGCTTCCTGGTGATGGTAGTGGTGTAGCCACCTGGTGATGGTAGTGATGTAGCTACCTGGTGATGGTAGTGGTGTAGCTACCTGGTGATGGTAGTGGTGTAGCCACCTGGTGATGGTAGTGATGAAGCTACCTGGTGATGGTAGTGGTGTAGCCACCTGGTGATGGTAGTTGTGTAGTTACCTGGTGATAGTAGTGTTGTATCCACCTGGTGGTGGTACTAGTGTAGCTACCTGGAGATGGTAGTGGTGCAGCCACCTAGTGATGGTAGTGGTGTAGCTACCTGGTGATGGTAGTAGTGTAGCCACCTGAAGATAGTAGTGGTGTAGTCATCTGGTGATGGTAGTGGTGAAGCTACCTGGTGATGGTAGTGATGTAGCCACCTGGTGATGGTAGTGGTGTAGCTACCTGGTGATGGAAGTGGTGTAGCCACCTGGTGATGGTAGTGGTGTAGCTACCTGGTGATGGTGGTGTTGTAACCACCTGGTGATGGTTGTGGTGTAGCCACCTGGTGATGGTAGTGGTGTAGCCACCTGGCGATGGTAGTGGTGTAGCCACCAGGTGATGGTAGTGGTGTAGCCACCTGGTGATGGTAGATGTGTAGCCACCTGGTGATGGTAGTGGTGTAGCCATTTGGTGATATTAGTGATGTAGCCACCAGGTAATGGTAGTGTAGTAGCCACCTAGTGATGGTAGTGGTGTAGCCACCAGGTAATAGTAGTAGTGTAGCCACCTGGTGATGGTAGTTGTGTAGCCACTAGTGATGGTAGTGGTGTAGCTACCTGGTGATGGTAGTGGTGTAGCTACCTGGTGATGGTATTGGTGGAGCTACCTGGTGATGGTAGTAGTGTAGCCACCTTGTGATGGTAGTGGTGTAGCCACCTGGTGATGGTAGTGGTGTAGCTACCTAGTGATGTTAGTGGTTTAGCCACCTGCTGATGGTAGTGGTGTAGCCACCAGGTAATGGTAGTGGTGTAACCACCTAGTGATAGTAGTGGTGTAGGCATTTGGTGATATTAGTGATGTAGCCACCAGTTATGGTAGTGTAGTAGCCACCTAGTGATGGTAGTGGTGTAGCCACCTGGTGATGGTTGTGGTGTAGCTACCTGGTGATGGTAGTGGTGTAGCCACCAGGTAATGGTAGTGGTGTAGCTACCTAATGATGTTAGTGGTGTAGCCACCTGCTGATGCTAGTGGTGTAGCTACCTGGTGACGGTAGTGGTTTAGCTACCTGATGATGGTAGTGGTGTTGCTACCTGGTGATGGTAGTGGTGTAGCCCCCTGGTGATGGTAGTGGTGTAGCCACCTGGTGATGGTAGTGGTGTAGCTACCTGGTGATGGTAGTGGTGTAACCACCTGGTGATGGTAGTGGTGTAGCTACCTGGTGATGGTAGTGGTGTAGCTAACTGGTGATGGCTGTGGTGTAGTCACCTATTGATGGTAGTGGTGTAGCCACCTGGTGATGGTAAGGTGTAGCTACCTGGTGATGGTAGTGGTGTAGCCACCTGCTGATGGTAGTGGTGTAGCTACCTGGTGATGGTAGAGGTGTAGTTACATGGTGATGGTAGTGGTGTAGCCACCTGGTGATAGTTCTGGTGTAGTTACCTGGTGATGGTACTGGTGTAGTTACCTGGTGATGGTAGTGGTGTAGCTACCTGGTGATGGTAGTAGTGTAGCTGCCTGGTGATGGTAGTGGTGTAGCTACCTGGTGATGTTTGTGGTGTAGCTACCTGGTGAAGGTAGTGGTTTAGCCACCTGGTGATGGTAGTGGTGTATCTACCTGGTGATGGTAGTGGTGTAGCTACCTGGTGATTGTAGTGGTGTAGCTACCTGGTGATATTAGTGGTGTTGCTACCTGGTGATAATAGTGGTGTAGTTACCTAGTGATGGTAGTTTTGTAGCTACCTGGTGATGGTAAAGGTGTAGCAACCTTGTGATGGTAGTGGTGTAGCTACCTGGTGATAGTAGTGGTGTAGCTACCTGGTGATGGTAGTGGTGTAGCGACCTGGTGATGGTAGTGGTGTAGCTACCTGGTGATGGTAGTGGTGTAGCTACCTGGTGATGGTATTGGTGGAGCTACCTGGTGATGGTAGTAGTGTAGCCACCTTGTGATGGTAGTGGTGTAGCCACCTGGTGATGGTAGTGGTGTAGCTAACTAGTGATGTTAGTGGTTTAGCCACCTGCTGATGGTAGTGGTGTAGCCACCAGGTAATGGTAGTGGTGTAACCACCTGGTGATAGTAGTGGTGTTGGCATTTGGTGATATTAGTGATGTAGCCACCAGTTATGGTAGTGTAGTAGCCACCTGGTGATGGTAGTGGTGTAGCTACCTGGTGATGGTAGTGGTGTAGCGACCTGGTGATAGTAGTGGTGTAGCTACCTGGTGATGGTAGTGGTGTACCCACCTGGTGATGGTTGTGGTGTAGCTACCTGGTGATGGTAGTGGTGTAGCCACCAGGTAATGGTAGTGGTGTAGCCACCTGGTGATGGTAGTGGTGTAGCCACCTGGTGATGGTAGTGGTGTAGCTACCTGGTGATGGTAGTGGTGTAGCTACCTGGTGATGGTATTGGTGGAGCTACCTGTTGATGGTAGTAGTGTAGCCACCTGGTGACGGTAGTGGTGTAGCTACCTAGTGATGTTAGTGGTGTAGCCACCTGCTGATGGTAGTGGTGTAGCTACCTGGTGACGGTAGTGGTGTAGCTACCTGATGATGGTAGTGGTGTTGCTACCTGGTGATGGTAGTGGTGTAGCCCCCTGGTGATGGTAGTGGTGTAACCACCTGGTGATGGTAGTGGTGTAGCCACCTGGTGATTGTAGTGGTGTAGTTGCGTTGCCTGGTGATGGTAGTGGTGTAGTTACCTCGTGATGGTAGTGGTGTAGCTACCTGGTGATGGTAGTAGTGTAGCCACCTGGTGATGGTAGTGGTGTAGCCACCTGGTGATTTTAGTGGTGTAGCTACCTGGTGATGGTAGTGGTGTAGCTTCCTGGTGATGGTAATGGTGTAGCTACCTGGTGATGGTATTGGTGGAGCTACCTGGTGATGGTAGTAGTGTAGCCACCTGCTGATGGTAGTGGTGTAGCTACCTGATGATGGTAGTGGTGTAGCTACCTGGTGATGGTACTGGTGTAGTTACCTGGTGATGGTAGTGGTGTAGCTACCTGGTGATGGTAGTAGTGTAGCTGCCTGGTGATGGTAGTGGTGTAGCTACCTGGTGATGGTAGTGGTGTAGCTACCTGGTGAAGGTAGTGGTTTAGCCACCTGGTGATGGTAGTGGTGTATCTACCTGGTGATGGTAGTGGTGTATCTACCTGGTGATGGTAGTGGTGTAGCTACCTAGTGATGGTAGTAGTGTAGCTACCTGGTGATGGTAGTGGTGTAGCTACCTGGTGATAGTAGTTTTGTAGCTACCTGGTGATGGTAATGGTGTAGCCACCTTGTGATGGTAGTAGTGTAAACACCTGGTGATGGTAGTGATGTAGACAGCTGGTGATGGTAGTGGTGTAGCTACCTGGTGATGGTAGTGGTGTAGCCACCTGGTGATAGTAGTGGTGTAGCTACCTGGTGATGGTAGTGGTGTAGCTACCTGGTGATGGTAGTGGTGTAGCTACCTGGTGATGGTAGTGGTGTAGCCACCTGGTGATGGCACTGGTGTAGCCACCTGGTGAGGGTAGTGATGAAGCTACCTGGTGATGGTAGTGGTGTACCTACCTGGTGATGGTAGTGTTGTATCCACCTGGTGGTGGTAGTAGTGTAGCTACCTGGAGATGGTAGTGGTGTAGCCACCTGGTGATGGTAGTGGTGTAGCTACCTGGTGATGGTAGGGGTGTAGCTTCCTGGTGATGGTAGTGGTGTAGCCACCTGGTGATTTTAGTGATATAGCTACCTGGTGATGGTACTGGTGTAGTTGCCTGGTGATGGTAGTGGTGTAGCTACCTGGTGATGGTAGTCGTGTAGCCACCTAGTGATGGAACTGGTGTAGTTACCTGGTGATGGTACTGGTGTAGTTGCTTGGTGATGGTAGTGCTGTAGCCACCTGGTGACGGTAGTGGTGTAGCCACATGAAAATTGTAGTGGTGTAGCCACACGGTGATGGTAGTGGTGTAGCTTCCTGGTGATGGTAGTGGTGTAGCCACCTGGTGATGGTAGTGATGTAGCTACCTGGTGATGGTAGTGGTGTAGCTACCTGGTGATGGTAGTGGTGTAGCCACCTGGTGATGGTAGTGATGAAGCTACCTGGTGATGGTAGTGGTGTAGCCACCTGGTGATGGTAGTTGTGTAGTTACCTGGTGATAGTAGTGTTGTATCCACCTGGTGGTGGTAGTAGTGTAGCTACCTGGAGATGGTAGTGGTGCAGCCACCTAGTGATGGTAGTGGTGTAGCTACCTGGTGATGGTAGTAGTGTAGCCACCTGAAGATAGTAGTGGTGTAGTCATCTGGTGATGGTAGTGGTGAAGCTACCTGGTGATGGTAGTGATGAAGCTACCTGGTGATGGTAGTGATGTAGCCACCTGGTGATGGTAGTGGTGTAGCTACCTGGTGATGGAAGTGGTGTAGCCACCTGGTGATGGTAGTGGTGTAGCTACCTGGTGATGGTGGTGTTGTAACCACCTGGTGATGGTTGTGGTGCAGCCACCTGGTGATGGTAGTGGTGTAGCCACCTGGCGATGGTAGTGGTGTAGCCACCAGGTGATGGTAGTGGTGTAGCCACCTGGTGATGGTAGATGTGTAGCCACCTGGTGATGGTAGTGGTGTAGCCATTTGGTGATATTAGTGATGTAGCCACCAGGTAATGGTAGTGTAGTAGCCACCTAGTGATGGTAGTGGTGTAGCCACCAGGTAATAGTAGTAGTGTAGCCACCTGGTGATGGTAGTTGTGTAGCCACTAGTGATGGTAGTGGTGTAGCTACCTGGTGATGGTAGTGGTGTAGCTACCTGGTGATGGTATTGGTGGAGCTACCTGGTGATGGTAGTAGTGTAGCCACCTTGTGATGGTAGTGGTGTAGCCACCTGGTGATGGTAGTGGTGTAGCTACCTAGTGATGTTAGTGGTTTAGCCACCTGCTGATGGTAGTGGTGTAGCCACCAGGTAATGGTAGTGGTGTAACCACCTAGTGATAGTAGTGGTGTAGGCATTTGGTGATATTAGTGATGTAGCCACCAGTTATGGTAGTGTAGTAGCCACCTAGTGATGGTAGTGGTGTAGCCACCTGGTGATGGTTGTGGTGTAGCTACCTGGTGATGGTAGTGGTGTAGCCACCAGGTAATGGTAGTGGTGTAGCTACCTAATGATGTTAGTGGTGTAGCCACCTGCTGATGGTAGTGGTGTAGCTACCTGGTGACGGTAGTGGTGTAGCTACCTGATGATGGTAGTGGTGTTGCTACCTGGTGATGGTAGTGGTGTAGCCCCCTGGTGATGGTAGTGGTGTAGCCACCTGGTGATGGTAGTGGTGTAGCTACCTGGTGATGGTAGTGGTGTAAACACCTGGTGATGGTAGTGGTGTAGCTACCTGGTGATGGTAGTGGTGTAACCACCTGGTGATGGTAGTGGTGTAGCCACCTGGTGATTGTAGTGGTGTAGTTGCGTTGCCTGGTGATGGTAGTGGTGTAGTTACCTCGTGATGGTAGTTTTGTAGCTACCTGGTGATGGTAGTAGTGTAGCCACCTGGTGATGGTAGTGGTGTAGCCACCTGGTGATTTTAGTGGTGTAGCTACCTGGTGATGGTAGTGGTGTAGCTTCCTGGTGATGGTAATGGTGTAGCTACCTGGTGATGGTATTGGTGGAGCTACCTGGTGATGGTAGTAGTGTAGCCACCTGCTGATGGTAGTGGTGTAGCTACCTGATGATGGTAGTGGTGTAGCTACCTGGTGATGGTAGTGGTGTAGCTACCTGGTGATGGTATTGGTGGAGCTACCTGTTGATGGTAGTAGTGTAGCCACCTGGTGACGGTAGTGGTGTAGCTACCTAGTGATGTTAGTGGTGTAGCCACCTGCTGATGGTAGTGGTGTAGCTACCTGGTGACGGTAGTGGTGTAGCTACCTGATGATGGTAGTGGTGTTGCTACCTGGTGATGGTAGTGGTGTAGCCCCCTGGTGATGGTAGTGGTGTAGCCACCTGGTGATGGTAGTGGTGTAGCTACCTGGTGACGGTAGTGGTGTAACCACCTGGTGATGGTAGTGGTGTAGCTACCTGGTGATGGTAGTGGTGTAACCACCTGGTGATGGTAGTGGTGTAGCCACCTGGTGATTGTAGTGGTGTAGTTGCGTTGCCTGGTGATGGTAGTGGTGTAGTTACCTCGTGATGTTAGTGGTGTAGCTACCTGGTGATGGTAGTAGTGTAGCCACCTGGTGATGGTAGTGGTGTAGCCACCTGGTGATTTTAGTGGTGTAGCTACCTGGTGATGGTAGTGGTGTAGCTTCCTGGTGATGGTAATGGTGTAGCTACCTGGTGATGGTATTGGTGGAGCTACCTGGTGATGGTAGTAGTGTAGCCACCTGCTGATGGTAGTGGTGTAGCTACCTGATGATGGTAGTGGTGTAGCTACCTGGTGATGGTACTGGTGTAGTTACCTGGTGATGGTAGTGGTGTAGCTACCTGGTGATGGTAGTAGTGTAGCTGCCTGGTGATGGTAGTGGTGTAGCTACCTGGTGATGGTAGTGGTGTAGCTACCGGGTGAAGGTAGTGGTTTAGCCACCTGGTGATGGTAGTGGTGTATCTACCTGGTGATGGTTGTGGTGTAGCTACCTGGTGATGGTAGTAGTGTAGCTACCTGGTGATGGTAGTGGTGTAGCTACCTGGTGATAGTAGTTTTGTAGCTACCTGGTGATGGTAATGGTGTAGCCACCCTGTGATGGTAGTAGTGTAAACACCTGGTGATGGTAGTGATGTAGACAGCTGGTGATGGTAGTGGTGTAGCTACCTGGTGATGGTAGTGGTGTAGCCACCTGGTGATGGTAGTGGTGTAGCTACCTGGTGATGGTAGTGGTGTAGCTACCTGGTGTCACGTGGAGGTGGGTGGGCCGGGGCTCTGCTAGCACTCAGCTGCTAGCGGCTCAAAAGGCCGAATACTCAGCCCCTCCGACTCCCGGGATTTACCGGAGTCTCCTTGGTCACACAGGAGAGGACCAACAATGCCCACCTCCGCAGGTCTTTGCTTCCACCACAAAAGGGGGGGGGGTGCCACTGATTCACCCTGGAAGCCCTTCAGTCAAACACGGGGAAACTGCTGTTAACAGTTCCGGCCTAGACCCGTGGAGGAGTGAAGGAAGACTCAGGCATACCTTATAATAATAACCTCCCTGAGTCTTGCCTGCCAGACAAAAAGGTTGCAGGAACTCCTTTCCTACCTGTCTTCTCTATTTTGTTCCTAACAAGGTCGCCAGCTGGGTTATTATATCTGCACCCCAGCAATGCAGTTCAGTAGGTGTATTATATATTGTTTGTAGCCAGAAGATTGCTACTCCCATAGATCTGCTACTAGACTGTTGGCCCATGGTACTCTCCCAGGAAGGTTTGTGTGGCTTTACCTCTCTATAGCCACTACGTTAATAGTTGCCACCATTCAGGCACTGATACTGATCGGATGGCTAAGGGTATACTTTTATGTAAGTCTGTGCTGTCTTTACCACTCACCAGGCAATAAGAACTTCTATAGAGAACGTTGTGTTCCCTAGGTGGTACTGTGATAACCTTCGTGTATGCTCATAGAGAAATATTATAAATGGAGGCACACTCAAACACAATGATAAAAGTGTGAATTTACTGATGCAAATTACATGAACACACACACAATCACAAGTAATACATGAATATGGAAATAAGGATAATAAGTCTGGAGATCGTCAGCCTCTTCTTCCACGACCTCCAACACTCCTTCAACTGGGCAGAAAGACAGGAGTCCCACACTCTCTCACAGGAGGGCCTCTTCACCACGGCGGCACCTCTTCTTCACTGTCCTGCCATCAATACACACTGTCCTCTCTGACAGTCCTGGACACAAGCTGCCTTGCAGCCTATTCTACTACTAAAGTATTAATGTCCTGTTGCCACATACATAAGTAACTATTGTGGCCTAACTAGCCTACTCACACAAGGGGTAATGGGAGGGAAAATGATCTACCTTACATTCCTGGCTCACGACGCCTGTCCCTCGATGTTGTGAGGTTCCCACGCTTCCTGAGTCGATCCTCGACGATCCAGGAACGTTCCACAGGTCCTCAGGTGTCGTGGAGCCTTCGCGTCGTCGCCGTTCCAATCCCTGAGATTCAGCTGCCCCAATCCTGGTTCATCGATGGGCGCTGAGCTAATCACTATTTTTCCCACACTCGCCCCTTCCACAAGGCGTGACTCCTTGTCCTAGGCATGGTGTCGTCCTTCCAAGACCCTCAGTGGATGTGACCCGGTCACAGCTAGGCTTGCCCGCCACACCTTTCCAGGCCCCCCAACGTCCAGCGTCGCCGCCCAGTGTCGTCGCCGAATATTTTCCAAGTTTGGCACTCTTTCGCTCAATAAACTTGGTTCCTTTTCGCTTCCCAGAAGCGCGGGGTCTCCAATACGTGAGATGGGCTGCAATAGCCAGCACTAATCCACTAAGAAAGGCTTGTAGAGCCTCTAATCCTTGAGAGCAGACCGAGGCGCGTCCTGTCGCTTCCAAGGTCAGGTCAACTCTGACGTTGGCGCCGCTGGGGCACTCGGTGACGTCACGACGGGCCTTGATTGGTCGCCCGCGACCTAAGTCGGCCAATCCGCGATCGGCTAGTGTCCCTTCCAAAAGGTCATATCTGCAATAGGGGATACTCTTTCATTTTATATCAGGGCGCCAATTTCCCCTTATTTACAACTTATAATGTAACTTCCTTCCTTTAACCGGCAGCCGGTCTGGTCGCCACATATGTCAATAGACTCCCTGAACCTCAGAGAATCAGTAGGGAGAGCTGATATGACTCTTAAAGCAGGCAAACGAAAGAGATAAGAGAGGGCACCGTAACACTGGTGATAGTAGTGGTGTAGATACCTGGTGAAGGTAGTGGTGTAGTTACTTGGTGATGGTAGTTTTGTAGCTACCTGGTGATGGTAATGGTGTAGCCACCTTCTGATGGTAGTAGTGTATCCACCTGGTGATGGTAGTGGTGTAGACAGCTGGTGATGGTAGTGGTGTAGCTACCTGGTGATGGTAGTGGTGTAGCCACCTGGTGATGGTAGTGGTGTAGCTATCTGGTGATGGTAGTGATGCAGCCACCTGGTGATGGTTGTGGTGTTGCCACCTGGTGATAGTACTGGTGTAGTTACCTGGTGATGGTACTGGTGTAGTTACCTGGTGATGGTTATGGTGTAGCCACCTAGTGATGGTATTGGTGTAGCCACCTGGTGATGGTAGTGGTGTAGCCACCTGGTGATGGTAGTGGTGTAGCTAACTGGTGATGGCTGTGGTGTAGTCACCTATTGATGGTAGTGGTGTAGCCACCTGGTGATGGTAAGGTGTAGCTACCTGGTGATGGTAGTGGTGTAGCCACCTGCTGATGGTAGTGGTGTAGCTACCTGGTGATGGTAGAGGTGTAGTTACATGGTGATGGTAGTGGTGTAGCCACCTGGTGATAGTTCTGTTGTAGTTACCTGGTGAGGGTACTGGTGTAGTTACCTGGTGATGGTAGTGGTGTAGCTACCTGGTGATGGTAGTAGTGTAGCTGCCTGGTGATGGTAGTGGTGTAGCTACCTGGTGATGTTTGTGGTGTAGCTACCTGGTGAAGGTAGTGGTTTAGCCACCTGGTGATGGTAGTGGTGTATCTACCTGGTGATGGTAGTGGTGTAGCTACCTGGTGATTGTAGTGGTGTAGCTACCTGGTGATATTAGTGGTGTTGCTACCTGGTGATAATAGTGGTGTAGTTACCTAGTGATGGTAGTTTTGTAGCTACCTGGTGATGGTAAAGGTGTAGCAACCTTGTGATGGTAGTGGTGTAGCTACCTGGTACTAGTAGTGGTGTAGCTACCTGGTGATGGTAGTGGTGTAGCGACCTGGTGATGGTAGTGGTGTAGCTACCTGGTGATGGTAGTGGTGTAGCTACCTGGTGATGGTATTGGTGGAGCTACCTGGTGATGGTAGTAGTGTAGCCACCTTGTGATGGTAGTGGTGTAGCCACCTGGTGATGGTAGTGGTGTAGCTAACTAGTGATGTTAGTGGTTTAGCCACCTGCTGATGGTAGTGGTGTAGCCACCAGGTAATGGTAGTGGTGTAACCACCTGGTGATAGTAGTGGTGTTGGCATTTGGTGATATTAGTGATGTAGCCACCAGTTATGGTAGTGTAGTAGCCACCTGGTGATGGTAGTGGTGCAGCTACCTGGTGATGGTAGTGGTGTAGCGACCTGGTGATAGTAGTGGTGTAGCTACCTGGTGATGGTAGTGGCGTACCCACCTGGTGATGGTTGTGGTGTAGCTACCTGGTGATGGTAGTGGTGTAGCCACCAGGTAATGGTAGTGGTGTAGCCACCTGGTGATGGTAGTGGTGTAGCCACCTGGTGATGGTAGTGGTGTAGCTACCTGGTGATGGTAGTGGTGTAGCTACCTGGTGATGGTATTGGTGGAGCTACCTGTTGATGGTAGTAGTGTAGCCACCTGGTGACGGTAGTGGTGTAGCTACCTAGTGATGTTAGTGGTGTAGCCACCTGCTGATGGTAGTGGTGTAGCTACCTGGTGACGGTAGTGGTGTAGCTACCTGATGATGGTAGTGGTGTTGCTACCTGGTGATGGTAGTGGTGTAGCCCCCTGGTGATGGTAGTGGTGTAACCACCTGGTGATGGTAGTGGTGTAGCCACCTGGTGATTGTAGTGGTGTAGTTGCGTTGCCTGGTGATGGTAGTGGTGTAGTTACCTCGTGATGGTAGTGGTGTAGCTACCTGGTGATGGTAGTAGTGTAGCCACCTGGTGATGGTAGTGGTGTAGCCACCTGGTGATTTTAGTGGTGTAGCTACCTGGTGATGGTAGTGGTGTAGCTTCCTGGTGATGGTAATGGTGTAGCTACCTGGTGATGGTATTGGTGGAGCTACCTGGTGATGGTAGTAGTGTAGCCACCTGCTGATGGTAGTGGTGTAGCTACCTGATGATGGTAGTGGTGTAGCTACCTGGTGATGGTACTGGTGTAGTTACCTGGTGATGGTAGTGGTGTAGCTACCTGGTGATGGTAGTAGTGTAGCTGCCTGGTGATGGTAGTGGTGTAGCTACCTGGTGATGGTAGTGGTGTAGCTACCTGGTGAAGGTAGTGGTTTAGCCACCTGGTGATGGTAGTGGTGTATCTACCTGGTGATGGTAGTGGTGTATCTACCTGGTGATGGTAGTGGTGTAGCTACCTAGTGATGGTAGTAGTGTAGCTACCTGGTGATGGTAGTGGTGTAGCTACCTGGTGATAGTAGTTTTGTAGCTACCTGGTGATGGTAATGGTGTAGCCACCTTGTGATGGTAGTAGTGTAAACACCTGGTGATGGTAGTGATGTAGACAGCTGGTGATGGTAGTGGTGTAGCTACCTGGTGATGGTAGTGGTGTAGCCACCTGGTGATGGTAGTGGTGTAGCTACCTGGTGATGGTAGTAGTGTAGCTACCTGGTGTCACGTGGAGGTGGGTGGGCCGGGGCTCTGCTAGCACTCAGCTGCTAGGGGCTCAAAAGGCCGAATACTCAGCCCCTCCGACTCCCGGGATTTACCGGAGTCTCCTTGGTCACACAGGAGAGGACCAACAATGCCCACCTCCGCAGGTCTTTGCTTCCACCACAAAAGGGGGGGGGGGTGCCTCTGATTCACCCTGGAAGCCCTTCAGTCAAACACGGGGAAACTGCTGTTAACAGTTCCGGCCTAGACCCGTGGAGGAGTGAAGGAAGACTCAGGCTTACCTTATAATAATAACCTCCCTGAGTCTTGCCTGCCAGACAAAAAGGTTGCAGTAACTCTTTTCCTACCTGTCTTCTCTATCTTGTTCCTAACAAGGTCGCCAGCTGGATTATTATATCTGCACCCCAGCAATGCAGTTCAGTGGGTGTATTATATATTGTTTGTAGCCAGAAGATTGCTACTCCCATAGATCTGCTACTAGACTGTTGGCCCATGGTACTCTCCCAGGAAGGTCTGTGTGGCTTTACCTCTCTATAGCCACTACGTTAATAGTTGCCACCATTCAGTCACTGATACTGATCGGATGGCTAAGGGTATACTTTTATGTAAGTCTGTGCTGTCTTTACCACTCACCAGGCAATAAGAACTTCTATAGAGAACGTTGTGTTCCCTAGGTGGTACTGTGATAACCTTCGTGTATGCTCATAGAGAAATATTATAAATGGAGGCACACTCAAACACAATGATAAAAGTGTGAATTTACTGATGCAAATTACATGAACACACACACAATCACAAGTAATACATGAATATGGAAATAAGGATAATAAGTCTGGAGATCGTCAGCCTCTTCTTCCACGACCTCCAACACTCCTTCAACTGGGCAGAAAGACAGGAGTCCCACACTCTCTCACAGGAGGGCCTCTTCACCACGGCGGCACCTCTTCTTCACTGTCCTGCCATCAATACACACTGTCCTCTCTGACAGTCCTGGACACAAGCTGCCTTGCAGCCTATTCTACTACTAAAGTATTAATGTCCTGTTGCCACATACATAAGTAACTATTGTGGCCTAACTAGCCTACTCACACAAGGGGTAATGGGAGGGAAAATGATCTACCTTACATTCCTGGCTCACGACGCCTGTCCCTCGATGTTGTGAGGTTCCCACGCTTCCTGAGTCGATCCTCGACGATCCAGGAACGTTCCACAGGTCCTCAGGTGTCGTGGAGCCTTCGCGTCGTCGCCGTTCCAATCCCTGAGATTCAGCTGCCCCAATCCTGGTTCATCGATGGGCGCTGAGCTAATCACTATTTTTCCCACACTCGCCCCTTCCACAAGGCGTGACTCCTTGTCCTAGGCATGGTGTCGTCCTTCCAAGACCCTCAGTGGATGTGTCCCGGTCACAGCTAGGCTTGCCCGCCACACCTTTCCAGGCCCCCCAACGTCCAGCGTCGCCGCCCAGTGTCGTCGCCGAATATTTTCCAAGTTTGGCACTCTTTCGCTCAATAAACTTGGTTCCTTTTCGCTTCCCAGAAGCGCGGGGTCTCCAATACGTGAGATGGGCTGCAATAGCCAGCACTAATCCACTAAGAAAGGCTTGTAGAGCCTCTAATCCTTGAGAGCAGACCGAGGCGCGTCCTGTCGCTTCCAAGGTCAGGTCAACTCTGACGTTGGCGCCGCCGGGGCACTCGGTGACGTCACAGCGGGCCTTGATTGGTCGCCCGCGACCTTAGTCGGCCAATCCGCGATCGGCTAGTGTCCCTTCCAAAAGGTCATATCTGCAATAGGGGATACTCTTTCATTTTATATCAGGGCGCCAATTTCCCCTTATTTACAACTTATAATGTAACTTCCTTCCTTTAACCGGCAGCCGGTCTGGTCGCCACATATGTCAATAGACTCCCTGAACCTCAGAGAATCAGTAGGGAGAGCTGATATGACTCTTAAAGCAGGCAAACGAAAGAGATAAGAGAGGGCACCGTAACACTGGTGATAGTAGTGGTGTAGATACCTGGTGAAGGTAGTGGTGTAGTTACTTGGTGATGGTAGTTTTGTAGCTACCTGGTGATGGTAATGGTGTAGCCACCTTCTGATGGTAGTAGTGTATCCACCTGGTGATGGTAGTGGTGTAGACAGCTGGTGATGGTAGTGGTGTAGCTACCTGGTGATGGTAGTGGTGTAGCCACCTGGTGATGGTAGTGGTGTAGCTACCTGGTGATGGTAGTGATGCAGCCACCTGGTGATGGTTGTGGTGTTGCCACCTGGTGATAGTACTGGTGTAGTTACCTGGTGATGGTACTGGTGTAGTTACCTGGTGATGATAGTGGTGTAGCCACCTGGTGATGGTAGTGGTGTAGCTAACTGGTGATGGCTGTGGTGTAGTCACCTATTGATGGTAGTGGTGTAGCCACCTGGTGATGGTAAGGTGTAGCTACCTGGTGATGGTAGTGGTGTAGCCACCTGCTGATGGTAGTGGTGTAGCTACCTGGTGATGGTAGAGGTGTAGTTACATGGTGATGGTAGTGGTGTAGCCACCTGGTGATAGTTCTGGTGTAGTTACCTGGTGATGGTACTGGTGTAGTTACCTGGTGATGGTAGTGTTGTAGCTACCTGGTGATGGTAGTAGTGTAGCTGCCTGGTGATGGTAGTGGTGTAGCTACCTGGTGATGGTTGTGGTGTAGCTACCTGGTGAAGGTAGTGGTTTAGCCACCAGGTGATGGTAGTGGTGTATCTACCTGGTGATGGTAGTGGTGTAGCTACCTGGTGATTGTAGTGGTGTAGCTACCAGGTGATATTTGTGGTGTTGCTACCTGGTGATAATAGTGGTGTAGTTACCTAGTGATGGTAGTTTTGTAGCTACCTGGTGATGGTAGAGGTGTAGCAACCTTGTGATGGTAGTGGTGTAGCTACCTGGTGATAGTAGTGGTGTAGCTACCTGGTGATGGTAGTGGTGTAGCGACCTGGTGATGGTAGTGGTGTAGCTACCTGGTGATGGTAGTGGTGTAGCGACCTGGTGATGGTAGTGGTGTACCTACCTGGTGATGGTAGTGGTGTAGCTACATGGTGATGGTAAAGGTGTAGTTACATGTTGATGGTTGTGGTGTACCTACCTGGTGATGGGAGTGGTGTAGCCACCTGGTGATGGTAGTGGTGTAGCTACCTGGTGATGGTAGTGGTGTGGCCACCTGGTGATGATAGTGGAGTGGTTACCTGGTGATGGTAGTGGTGTAGCCACCTGGTGATGGTAGTGGTGCAGCCACCTGGTGATGGTAATGGTGTAGCCACCTGGTGATAGTACTGGTGTAGTTACCTGGTGATGGTACTGGTGTAGTTATCTGGTGATGTTTGTGGTGTAGCCACCTAGTGATGGTATTGGTGTAGCCACCTGGTGTTGTTAGTGGTGCAGCTAACTGGTGATGGCTGTGGTGTAGCCACCTTTTGATGGTAGTAGTGTAGCCACCTGGTGATGGTAGTGGTGTAGACAGCTGGTGATGGTAGTGGTGTAGCTAACTGCTGATGGTAGTGATGTAGCCACCTGGTGATGGTAGTGGTGTAGCTACATGGTGATGGTAGTGGTGTAGCGACCTGGTGGTGGTAGTGGTGTAGCCACCTGGTGATGGTAGTGGTATAGACAGCTGGTGATGGTAGTGGTGTAGCCACCTGGTGATTTTAGTGGTGTAGCCACCTGGTGATGGTAGTGGTGTAGCTATCCTGTGATGGTAGTGGTGTAGCGACCTGGTGGTGGTAGTGGTGTAGCTACCTGGTGATGGTATTGGTGTAGCCACCTGGTGATGGTAGTGGTGTAGCCACCTGCTGAGTGGAGTGGTGTAGCTATCTGGTGACGTTAGTGGTGTAGCCACCTGGTGATGGTAGTGGTGTAGCCGCCTGGTGATGGTAGTGGTGTATCTACCTGGTGATGGTAGTGGTGTAGCTACCTGGTGATTGTAGTAGTGTAGCTACCAGGTGATATTAGTGGTGTTGCTACCTGGTGATAATAGTGGTGTAGTTACCTAGTGATGGTAGTTTTGTAGCTACCTGGTGATGGTAGAGGTGAAGCAACCTTGTGATGGTAGTGGTGTAGCTACCTGGTGATAGTAGTGGTGTAGCTACCTGGTGATGGTAGTGGTGTAGCGACCTGGTGATGGTAGTGGTGTAGCTACCTGGTGATGGTAGTGGTGTAGCCACCTGGTGATGGTAGTGGTGTACCTACCTGGTGATGGTAGTGGTGTAGCTACATGGTGATGGTAAAGGTGTAGTTACATGTTGATGGTTGTGGTGTACCTACCTGGTGATGGGAGTGGTGTAGCCACCTGGTGATGGTAGTGGTGTAGCTACCTGGTGATGGTAGTGGTGTGGCCACCTGGTGATGATAGTGGAGTGGTTACCTGGTGATGGTAGTGGTGTAGCCACCTGGTGATGGTAGTGGTGTAGCTACCTGGTGATGGTAGTGGTGCAGCCACCTGGTGATGGTAATGGTGTAGCCACCTGGTGATAGTACTGGTGTAGTTACCTGGTGATGGTACTGGTGTAGTTATCTGGTGATGTTTGTGGTGTAGCCACCTAGTGATGGTATTGGTGTAGCCACCTGGTGTTGTTAGTGGTGCAGCTAACTGGTGATGGCTGTGGTGTAGCCACCTTTTGATGGTAGTAGTGTAGCCACCTGGTGATGGTAGTGGTGTAGACAGCTGGTGATGGTAGTGGTGTAGCTAACTGCTGATGGTAGTGATGTAGCCACCTGGTGATGGTAGTGGTGTAGCTACATGGTGATGGTAGTGGTGTAGCGACCTGGTGGTGGTAGTGGTGTAGCCACCTGGTGATGGTAGTGGTATAGACAGCTGGTGATGGTAGTGGTGTAGCCACCTGGTGATTTTAGTGGTGTAGCCACCTGGTGATGGTAGTGGTGTAGCTATCCTGTGATGGTAGTGGTGTAGCGACCTGGTGGTGGTAGTGGTGTAGCTACCTGGTGATGGTATTGGTGTAGCCACCTGGTGATGGTAGTGGTGTAGCCACCTGCTGAGTGGAGTGGTGTAGCTATCTGGTGACGTTAGTGGTGTAGCCACCTGGTGATGGTAGTGGTGTAGCCACCTGGTGATCGTAGTGGTTTAGCCACCTGGTGATGGTAGTGGCGTAGCCACCTGGTGATGGTAGTGGTGTAGACACCTGGTGATGGTAGTGGTGTAGCTACATGGTGATGGTAGAGGTGTAGCTATCTGGTGATGGTAGTGGTGTAGCTACATGGTGATGGTAGAGGTGTAGTTACCTGCTGATGGTAGTGATGTAGCCACCTGGTGAGTGGAGTGGTGTAGCTATCTGGTGATGTTAGTGGTGTAGCCACCTGGTGATGGTAGTGGTGTAGCTACCTGGTGATGGTAGTGGTGCAGCCACCTGGTGATGGTAGTGGTGTAGCCACCTGGTGATAGTACTGGTGTAGTTACCTGGTGATGGTACTGGTGTAGTTACCTGGTGATGGTTGTTGTGTAGCCACCTAGTGATGGTATTGGTGTAGCCACCTGGTGATGGTAGTGGTGTAGCTAACTGGTGATGGCTGTGGTGTAGCCACCTGGTGATGGTAGTGGTGTAGCCACCTGATGATGGTAGTGTTGTAGCTACCTGGTGATAGTAGTGGTGTAGCCATTTCGTGATATTAGTGGAGTAGCCACCAGGTAATGGTAGTTTAGTAGCCACCTGGTGATGGTAGTGGTGTAGCCACCTGCTGATGGTAGTGGTGTAGCTACTTGATGATGGTAGTGGTGTAGCCACCTGCTGATGGTAGTGGTGTAGCTACTTGATGATGGTAGTGGTGTAGCTACCTATGATGGTAGTGGTGTAGCCACCTGGTGATGGTAGTGGTGTAGCCACCTGGTGATGGTAGTAGTGTAGCTACCTCGTGATGGTAGTGGTGTAGCAACCTGGTGATGGTATTATTATTAATATTACCTTATAATATTACCTTAACTATAGTAATAATTTAACTATAATCATTTCAACTTTGAGTGTTAATCTGTGTCTCTGTACGAACCAAGAGTGATAAAGAAGGGTTAACTTGAGGAAATTCCAGCATTGATGCAGGCTTACCACTCAAATTATAGTGTGTCATGATTATATAGTGTTTTTTTTTTTAAGATAAGCAGCTCTATTTCGGAAACTAGTGGCTCTACTAATTCAAGTACCAGAAACAGTCCAACAAGGCTAGCAAATACTGCCATGATGTCTACTGCCAAAAATGTAAAAGCAACCCTCACTGGCATGAAGGGCCACTTAACCCGACAGATCAAAAATTGTGAGGATTTAAGTAATCAAACTCCAGTTAATTACGAAGAACTGGAAGGCTATTATAAGGTTGCACAGACCAAATACCAACATGTGCTCAAAAAAATCCTGAAATATCAGGATATCCTCGCATCTCCTAATATCAATGAAGAGGCAATGGATGATGTAATACAAGAAAATGCAGATTACGAAGATGAAATGCATGCAAAGTTACAACACTTTGACGATTTAATAACCACACATAAGGCCAATACAAATATTGCAGCCACAGCTTCCCAAAACCAGACACAACCAGAAGTCAAATTTCCATCACTCAGTCTCTCAACTTTCTTTGGTACAAAGGACGAGAGTTGGGACAACTTCTGGAACAAATTTGTTGATTCTGTGGATTCTATTGTTAATGCCAGCAAAGACGACAAAATTGACATATTTACAGGGTGTCTTAAAGAATGAAGCACTACAGTTGGTCTGTGATCTGACATTCACTGATGACGGTTAAGACAATGCAGTACAGCTCCTTAAGGATAATTATGCTAAGCCAGAAAGGACTATCAGACTTCTAACCCAGAAGCTGTTGGATTTTAACCCTCCAAATAGTACGGCTGACTCACTCCAAGCCTTTAGATTAGAGCTTGAGTCCTTGCTCAAAGCACTTAAGAACAAGGTCAACTTGGACGAATCCGACTGGATAATCCAAGTCCATATGAAACGCAATTTACCCAGTGAAGTACTGGATAAGTTGTTTGTCTTATATAACAAATCTTCTCTGAGTGTAAAGGAGATAAGCGAAGGCTTGTGTTCCATCATAGAAAGACAAAGAGATAACCCAGATGGAAAAGTGACATCTAAACCTTTGTCTACCACTAATAGTAGACAACAGAGTACAAACAGTATTCCAAACAAATCTAAAACTACTTCCCCTCCCCAAAGTGGAAACAAAGCAGTAGGCACATATGCAGTTGGTCCCTCCAAACCTACAGTTAATGCGTCACCCAAATCGGTGACTCCCCAAGATGCTGTTAACGTCTGGACACCATGTGTGTTCTGTGAACAACCACATGTCATATACTTTTGCAAATTTTACCCCGATCGTGCTACACGTATAAAACGACTCAAGGAGTTACGTAAATGTACCAAGTTTATAAGGGCACATAATCCCGACACCTGTACAACTCATATACGCACCTGTAATAGGTGCCATAAGGGTCAACACCATACAGCACTTTGTGGGGACTCAAGTACAAAGTCTGCCAAACCACAGAAGGAGGAAGGAACTACCACATCAGTACAGCTTTGTACTGTGTTACTTGGCATAAGTGTCTTCTCAACAAGGTCTGATCATAAATCAGCTCTATTCACTGCTCAATTGACCATTAAAAATGGAGAGTCCAAAGCCACCATATGTGGATTATTTGACCAAGGATCCCAAATGGCTTTTATCTCAAAGGAGTTGGTAGATGCCCTGAAACTCACACCTGTAAGAGAGACACGAATAGACATAGCAGGATTCCTGACTAACACAGGAGCCCGAGTCCTCAAGGTAGTACGACCTAAAGTACGTTTAGGAGGTTATGTCCGAACGATACAAGCTCTGGTAGTAGATAGATTCCCAACAGACCTGTATGTATATGGTCTAGGTACAACAGTCAAATTCCTGAAAGAAAAGGGAATCCATTTGGCTGATAAAATCACGTCAGACAACCTTTCCAATATTGGAATCCTTATGGGATTAGATGTCTACCATACGTTTATCAAAGGAAAGGAAGAAAAACAAGGAATGAGCTTGTTACCATCTGCAGGTGGCTATTTGCTAACAGGCCCAGTATTACGGCTGAAACAACCCGCACCTGTAGACCGCCAACTTGCCAACCCAGTAATGGTTGCATGACTAAGAGACCAGTCTCCACTGCAATTCAGAGACATGTCCGAGGATGAGCTTGATCCCCCTGTACATAAACTATGGGACCTGGCAACTCTCGGCATTGTCCCTGAACAACCTAGCCCAGATGACGACTGGACTTACAAACAATACCTGGACTCATTTATCTACAGAGATAATCAATACTGGGTCAGGTTACCATGGAAGCTGAATCACCCTCAGCTACCCGTCAACCATTTTATGGCACATAACCAATTAAGATCACAGGTGTTGCGCTTACAAAGACAGCCTGAGAACTTGAAGTTGTATCATGAAATATTACAAAACACCTTATGGTTGTACAGTAGAGCAGCCTATTGACATAGCTCAAGTGCATGGGGGAATTGTGTAAAATCCTGGTTTGTGTCTCGGAGAGGCTGCAGGATCCAAGTAAGTTCAGTAGAACTTCTGGTTTCAGTTCTTTTGACCATGTCGTAGCTCAGTCGATTAAGACAGCATCTGGTATGCTCTTGGATGTTGATTTGAATACTTGTCATGACTCTTGTGTATTTTTTCACTGATTCATCACTCAACCCTCTCC
>NW_027189820.1:25000-83752 GCF_040958095.1 Procambarus clarkii | reverse complement strand
CTAGTGTTACCCAAACCTGCCGCAATCCTCTGCTGTTCCAACCTGTTATTATTTTCAGCCATACTCTGCTGAATTTCTAATTGTTTAGTTTGTTGCTCTGCTAGCTGTAACTGAGCCTCCAACTCAAGGTGTTTTGTCTGGTTCTGCAACTCCAACCTCTGCTTGTCTGCCTGCAGCTCAAGGTGTTTTTGCTGGTTTCTGCAACTCCAACCTCTGCTTGTCTGCTGCCAGCCCTAGCCATTTCTAATTGAGTCTCCAACTCCAACTTTAGATTGCCACCTTGTCACTTGACTCTTCTTCTAACTCTCCCAAACACTCTTCTTGCAAGTTTCTCATCCTCCACCAAGTGTGTGACAATCACTCTTAACACTTGAGCTTTCAACAATTTTACTGGATACAGCTAGGTTCAATTTATCAGCCAGCAACAACAAACCAGGACTTCTTTAAGTCTTTAATTTTACCAAAATTTGGCTGTTCTACCAGCACAACAACCTGATCCTCCATGGTTGGCTCCAATATCACAACTTAAACACTTGAAACAACACTGAAAATTATGCTTGGCCCTGGCACAAGCTGAACACTTACCTCAAATCGTGAAGCATTGAGAAGTTTTCACAGCAGCTCAGATTGAACAGATAATTTCACAGGCTTAATTAGGTGTCACTAGATAATCACAGAGTACCTAGGAAGGCAATTGTTATTAATAATTAGCACTGTTAATTGTACAAACATTACAGGGAATTAATGTTTAAGATCCCGGACAGTGGCCCTCATTTGTTACCACCCTTGAGACTAAATAAGGTTCTTGCTCCCCGCAGTGTAAAGAAATGATTAATGAATCAGCCTGCCAACAAATGTCTAGGGGTATAGATACATCACTGCATAAAATGGATAACAATATATTATACTCAGGGGGACAAACATAAAACAATTAAATGTATAAATAATAGCCACAAAATATTCTTCAGCATGCAATATCATAGAATGAATTAATTATTGAGACATGAGCAATATCACCAGACATGGATTAATAAATGGAATATACCAATCATCTAATCAGATAATTAACATTTTATATGGGCTAAAATAACATGACCAATGACTTAACTTAAAACACGACTCCTCTCGACAACAACCGCCACGCTTCTCTACATGCTTTGTGTCCCAGGCCAAGCGCTATCACTACCAAAAAATCAACTAAACATCCACATAAACATTGTGGAAATTCTAATAACAAAATGTAGTACTAATATTCAAAACATTATCAATCTAAGAGTAGTACACACTAGTACAACATTCCATACAATAATACGGCAACCAAATATGGGAATTAATCAAGGTAAAACTATAAACACTCGATTGACAACAATGTTCCCACACTGGCCATATCCAAATATGGTCAACCGTCCACAACGGAGAAACTACATGAGAATTCTAACACAAAAACCTCATACAATATAATGCAACTCAGGCACACTACAGCATGCTATAATATAACATACAAAATCTTATATCATACAACTGGATGCTATATTAATTAATTATAGAACAGGATAATAAAGTAATAAGAATCAAGAGTAATGTTAGAATCCTAGTAAGATTCGTAACACTGGCCTGTGCGTAGGCGCCTCACACATTCTTGTTGGTAATGCCTCATTTTATCCTTCATCTCTCTGGTTGGTTTGTAATGCTGAATTACTCTTGTGTTAGTTACGTCACAATTGGCTATAGTTGCTTCAGTGATGTGAGTATGTATGGAGGCAATTACTGTGTCAATGTCCTGGACCGGTTGGTTGTCAAGATCAGTGGTTGGATCAGTGCCAAGGCACTCCATATATGGGCGAAGTCGAAGTGTGGTTAGATTGGTCTGGGGCGTCCCAGAATTCTAAAGGGAGATGCTTGGAGATGGGAGAATAACAGGTATGTGATCTGAACCCACATCATTACCTGGGAGTATTCTACTGTGAAAGATATTGCATTCAACATTCGTCAATATAATATCAGGTTTTCCTTGGTGGTTACCTACAAAGGTAACCACCAAGTAGGGTTACTTGGTTACTTTTAAAGTAGGGGACCCAAGAAGGTTAAGTTCCTCGCTGTCATGAGGTTATATAATAGTCGACCTTTGATGTCATCTCGTCCATTGGTGTCATTGAAAAATACTGCATGGTGTGCATTAAAAATCCCCTGTATTGGGGAAAGGGGAAAGTCCAAAAACTGTATATGGTCCAAACACTCAGGTCTGATAGGAAAGAAAATTACTGACTCCCAACGACCTGAAAGCACTAGTATAAAAAGCTATGATTTGTTCAGATCTGAAACCTATATCTATGGGCAAGCACAAAACGTCCACGAGACTGTGCGACACAGTGGTTGCCAGGATCAGGTTGGTTACCATACCTGTGGCAGGTAATGCACTATATATTGTGACGGGAAAGTGTTGGAGTGTAGATGTTCGGCAGTCCTCCAATGGCAGGTGTCAATGCCTGTCACATTTACAAAAAAAAAGATAGACTGCTTGCCTGTTGTCTGTGGTAAGTGAGAGGAGGAACACGTAAAACACAAAGTATGAACAATAAAACTTTAATATACTTTAAGCATAAATAAAAATAAGACAAGTCCCGTGGTAATGAACAGTGCAATTAAACAAGTCAAAAAACAATATGACATGAATGATTAATAGGGATGAAGTTTACTCTACAATAATATAACTATACAGTGAAAATTAATCAGGTGCTGAGAATATTGGCTATGGCTGAGACCTCCCTTAGTATACAGAGCCAGAGAGCTTAGTATGCCAGAGATAGATGTCAACTCTTAGAGCACAAAGAATATTCTGAAGTTGATGGCTGGTTCAAGCTCAGACATCGACTCAGGTAGATGGCGCTGAGGGGCAGTGTGCAGGTGTGCAGTCGGCGAGTCACCAATCAGGAGCAGGCAGGCTGGGATGGGTAGTTGGCTGGTTGATGATGAGCCGGCGTGGAGGGAGTGTGGAGTTGGGGGTTTAAGATACGTTTTGGCTCCTGGTCAAAACGTTTTTGCGCTACTGGTGGACGTATCTTGAATGTAGCATCTTATACTTGTAGAATAAACGTAACTTTAGGTAGGGAAGAGCAGGCTCAATCTCTCTTGAAAGAGATTATCGTCACAACTCTCCCCTGAAGCCTGCGGTTCCAGGTGAAGTTACGTCTTCAGGTGGTAGAGTGGTAGGTGGAGCTGCCTCTACCTCATAGACTCTGGAGAGGGCGTCTGCTATGATGTTGTCAGAACCCTTGATGTCGAAGATCTCCAGGTTGAAATTCTGTAGATATAAAGCCCATCGTAGAAGCCGTTGATTATTGAATTGTGCTTGCTGCAGGAAGCATAGGGGATTGTGGTCCGAGTAGATGGTGGTAGACCGAGCACTTTGTAGGTACGATTCGAAGTGATGCAAGTTCGGGATAATGGAGAGAAGTTCCTTTTCGATAGGTGCTTCTTCTGGTGTGGTTTTAACTTGTAGCTGTAGTAGCTAACGGGTAGAATCTCCTCGCCTCGTTGTTGCATCAGGACACCCCGATGCCGGTACCACTGGCGTCGACATGGAGGATGAAAGGCTTCGTGATATCTGGCGAGGCGAGAATAGGATTAGAACATGGCAAAGGAGCACTATTATAGTCCTGTAAATTGGGATGAAGATTAGTAAGGATTTCTGAGTTGGAAAGCACCGACTCAGTGTTAGTGCTTTCGGGAGAAGCAAGGAAGGTTTCACTGTGGAAGTATGGACTTTAAATGTGGAGACTGATACCAACACAGTGGGGGGAGTACCTTGATACTGCTTCAGGAGGTTGACGTGGCACAACTGGGTCTTCCGCCGCCTATCTGGAGTCTCAAGAACGTAGTTGTGGTTGTTTTCTGCACTCCTTGATGCGGTAGAGTCCTGAAAACTTGTTTTGCAATGGAGAACCTGGGATAGGAAAATATGCCAACACGAAGTCTCCTGGTTTAAATTTCCTTAATTTACTGCTTTGGTCAAAATGATTCTTCATCCTCTCCTGGGCTTTCAAAAGATTGTCATTAGCAAATTTACGTACTCTCTCTAGAATGTGTTTTAAGTTTTGAAGAAACTGGGGCACATTCTGAGGGTCACTGAAGGTGGCATTACGTAGAGTCTTTAAAAGCTTTGAGTGGAGTACGGCACTTACGTCCGTAGAGCATCTCATAAGGAGATACTCCTAGAGACTCATTGGGGAGACTTCTGAAAATGCACATAATGAGTCAAGTTGTTTATCCCAGTCCTTCAAGGTGTCATTGCAGAATTTCTTTAGGAGTGCTTTAATAGTCTGATGACTACGTTCAAGAGAACCCTGTGAAGCAGGATGATAGGGGCTGGACAATACCTGTGTGATGTTGAACTCTTCCAGTGTCTTCTTGAAGAGATCACTGGTGAAGTTGGTGCCACAGTCACTTTGAACCTCTCTTGGAAATCCATACTGGGTGAAGATCTTCAATAGGTGTTTCACCACAGTAGCAGCCGTAATGTTCTTTACTGGAACTGCTATGGGGAATCTGGTGGTAGGACACATGATAGTTAGTATATAGGCGTTACCAGAACTGGTCCGGGGTAAAGGACCAACACAGTCTATGATGAGTCTGGAAAGGTTCTGCAGGCACCTGGATAGGATTTAATGGAGCCTGGGGAATAGAGATGTTAGGTTTACCTGCCATCTGACATGTATGACACTGTTGCACGTAACTTTTGACGTCTTTTACCATACCTGGCCAGTAGTAGTCTTGTCTGATTCCGTGGTAGGTTTTGTTAAAACCATGAGAAAGAGCTCCGTGGCCGTAGGCTGGTGGGAATCACTAGTTGTTCGACATTGGCCCAGTCGTCGTCCTCCTTCAGCTTACTGGGTCTGTATCTGTGGTAGAGCAACTCATTCTCTAGGAAGAAACCCAGGGATACTGTCAGGTTGAGTCTCAGCCTGGAAGAATAATTGTTAATGAAAGATCTTCCCTCTGTAACTTACGGAACTCCAACTTGGTAAGATTTGGTGGTAGATTCTGAGAGTCTTGAGGGACAGTGGTAGCAGTGGAGTCAGCTGGTTGCAGGCGTGCAGCTTGTGCACGGGTGGTCACCAAAACCGGAGGAGAAACTTCATCACTTTCTTGGACCTCTGCTGGAACATATTCAAAGATGGGATTATCCATTACAGAGGTACACACCTGGGGTTTGTCCGTGATGATCAGGTTGGACGGTTGCAGATCTTCTGCCAAGTCGTTGCCCAGGAGAAGTTGCACTCCAGGCATGGGAAAAGGCTTTTCCCTGATGGCGACTTAGACTTCATTGGTCACGAAGGGACAATCCAGGTGGACTCTGGCGAGTGGATACAGAGTGGTAGCAATGAGGTCAGTGATAGGAACGGTTTCCCCGGTGTAGGTGATGTTAGGCACAGCTGATTTCAATATTATTGACTGAAGAGCCACAGTGTTCCTCAAGATCTTCAATTTGAAACGTCCCTCCGAATCTATACCGTTGGTAGAGACAGTTCCAGGATACAGGTGTTTACTGCAGAGAGAAAGATCATTAACAGGAACACCAACATTCATCACAGGTTTACCGGACTTAGGAGGAGTCTGTTTGGGTTTAGTAGATTCATTGCTTTTGTATTGAGCCTTCCCACATCTATCTATGGTATGTCCATAGAGTTTGCAATACTTACAATACAATTGTGAGCTCGCTTGATCTGTACTCACTTTATCGTAACTGTACCAAGATTACTTACTGGAAGGTGGTTCTGGTGTCAGCCGGTTAATGAGGCTGTAGGTGTCAGCCGACTTCGCACATTTGATGTAGTCGGTTTCTTCTTTATCTGCTAAATATAAACGGACGGAAGGGGGAACACGTCTCAAGAATTCCTCAACTAGCATGAGGTTGACGAGTTCTGCAAATGTAGAGACATGTGCTGCTTCCAGCCATTTCATGAAATATCTTTTCTTGGTATTGGCAAATTCTAGAAAGGTGGTGGTACTTGCCTTTAGATGATCACGGAATTTTCGTCTGTAGCTTTCGGTGGAGAGAAGGTAGGCGTCCAACACTGCTTGCTTCAGGGTCTGGTAGTCATTCTCAGACGCTAAGGTACTGAGAGTAACTGCAGCTCTACCTGTGAGATGCACTCTGAGAAGGGTAGACCATTGATCTGCAGGCCAGCTAAGTTTATTAGCTAGGGTCTCAAAGATGGTAAAAAAGACATCAATCTCTGTCTCAACGAATGGTGGCATTAACTTACTTGCATGGGAGACATTGAAACTTACTGGAAGACTAGCGGTAGCTTGTTGGCGCTGAGCGTGGTGTGAAGTCTCCAACGCGAGTTTTCGTTGACGACATTCTATTACCATATCCGCTTGCTGTTTGTCATGCTCGCGTTGTATCTCCAGGTGGCGTTGTTTTGCTTCAAGCTGTACTCGCTCACGCTCACAGAGTATTGCAGTCTCACGTTCCTTGAGGGCCACCTCTCATTCTTGTTCTTCTTTCCTGATTGCAGCTTCTTCTTTCCTCATTTGTAGAGCTTCTTGCTGTTGCGCCCGCTCAAGTTTTGCAAGTTCGAGCTTGAGTTTCATAGTTGCCAAATCATGTTTATCTGCAATAGAATAAGTTTCGTGAGTTTCAGAGTCAATCTTCCCTTCATCTAAGAGGTGATCCATTAATAAGTTGTGCAAGTCATTTTTGTTGGCTCCTTGGGGAACTTCTAGTTGATACTCGTGGGCAAGAGCTTGTAATTCGGCACGAAATCTCTTGGCACGAAATAAGGTCCCTATTTCACCTGCTGGATCGTTATGAAAAGCTTAGAGACGAAACATGGTGAAAGATAGCAAACAAATGTACAACGAATATAGTTGTGATATGGTAAATGTCAGAAACAGAATAACGTGGCAACTGGTAACTATCCTGTGGAATTTTAATCTTTAACAATTAACGTTAATTTTAGGATGGTAAATGATTAGTCAAACAAAAGCGCAGGAAATCTTGTACCCGGTACTCAATGTAAGAGAATAAGGGCAAGAAAATCCTACTAAGTAAGTGAAACTGAGTTTCTAAAACAAATGAAACATTTAATTGCTCCAAAAGTGAATAAGATAGTCTAAGAATGTTGGCATACCCATATACCTTGCCGAGTCTCTATAGGACATAAGCAAGGTTTTCCCACTAAATGAAATATGATACAGAATTAGCAAACTTTGTGCTCTGAAAAAAGAAAGCTAATTCCCTACCTAAGTAAATATCATCATCTCTGACCGACGTGTAGGGGTGCGAGTGTCAACTGGTGATGAGAACTGCTGCTAAGGTCCCAACTCAGCAACGTAGTCCGTGCTAGAGGAACTATGGCCCTATGTATCCTCCTACGGTCGGATTGCAGAAGATAGGGTGCATTGACCCGAAGACAAACCAAAGTACCAGGTGTTACGGACCCGAGTCCAGCGTCGGAGCACGGAGCATTGACGACAGCGCCATCTGTGAGTCCGCTCCCGAAACCCACTCCAAATGGACGACGCCATCTAGTGGTGACAGGATAGGCCAGCAATAAGTGTTGGATTCCTGTCTTAGTCGACTCGCGACGTAGCCGCTGCTGACCTCTGGTGAGGTGATGCTTAGACAGCAATGCCATCTATGGAGTGAAGAGGTGGACGTTCCTGTCAAAGCTTGTGAGTGAAGCGTCCCAGTATTAATGACGTGTCTGATTGCAGAGTCAACCTGGGACTGCTGTGTTGGACGATGGATGAGTCTACCCAAGGCAGCCAAGGTCTCTTCACCAGTCTGCTTTGAAGAAGCTGTGAGTCACCCCCGGACGAACTCTGTTGAGAATATTAGCCTGCCTGTGGCGTGGCAGTGTCGGGAATCGTCTTATCCGGGGCTGGCTGGTGGAAGAGACTAGCCACTGTGGTGCTTAGTGAGGAGAGTGATCAGCGGGATCACACGAGGCTCCTGCCTAGGGCTCGCAACCCTATTATCGGTCGTGGAGTGGCCTACACAGCGGAGCTGATCGGTACCTGCCAGCTACAGGCTGGATTGTGGTTGAAGGCCTTCACGACGAAGCACCCAGTGGGACTGTGATTTGGCTGGCCTGTGGCCAGGGTAGATTCGTCATAGTCATAGTGGATTCATCGTGGGCCACGGAAGGAGGAACCAGGGCTACCCAGAGTGAGCACCGTCAAGCATCCATGAGCTCCGTCAAGCATCCATGAGCACCGTTGAGCATCCAGTGTCTTCAGAGGAAGATGAACCTGTACATAATTGTGTAGTTATAATCCCCACGTGTGACTGTTATTTATTTATACATGGTGGTGGAAATAATTATCAGAAAAACTGGATCATTTGTATCCCTCCCCCTTTAATTTAACTTGCGTTACGGAACACACCCCTTGAAAGCCTCTACTAACTTGGGGCCGGATTCCAAAACTCTAATACCATCAGAGAAGAACCCGGTTGCTTCCCAGTAGGGCCGTAACACCAGGGTACTACAATGATGATCTGCCGATAATGTAAGAAATATCTTAGGGACAAAAGGTGGTAAACACGAGTAATAACACTGAGGGAGGGATGACCAGTTAAGAGAATGACTGAGGCCTCCAGTCACCACGGAATCCAAAGTTATCCCACACTCACCATATGCTACTCTCGGAATGCACAATACACACAGCACCATATAAATATGAAAAGTAATGAAGATATTGAAAAGCAACTGTAGCAAAGCCAAGTATGCTTACCACAAATTGATGTTCTGGTACTAGTACCTGAGTGAAGCTCCCGGACAGGGCCCCATTAAATGTGACGGGAAAGTGTTGGAGTGTAGATGTTCGGCAGTCCTCCAATGGCAGGTGTCAATGCCTTTCACATTTACAAAAAAAAAGATAGACTGCGTGCCTATTGTCTGTGGTAAGTGAGAGGGAGGAACACGTAAAACACAAAGTATGAACAATGAAACTTTAATATACTTTAAACATAAATAAAAATAAAGACAAGTCCCGTGGTAATGAACAGTGCAATTAAACAAGTCAAAAAACAATATAACATGAATGATTAATAGGGATGAAGTTTACTCTACAATAATATAAATATACAGTGAAAATTAATCAGGTGCTGAGAATATTGGCTATGGCTGAGACCTCCTTTAGTATACAGAGCCAGAGAGCTTAGTATGCCAGAGAGAGATGTCAACTCTTAGAGCATAAAGAATATTCTGAAGTTGATGGCTGGTTCAAGCTCAGACATCGACTCGGGTAAATGGCGCTGAGGGGCAGTGTGCAGTCGGCAAGTCACCAATCAGGAGCAGGCAGGCTGAGATGGGTAGTTGGCTGGTTGATGACGAGCCGGTGTGGAGTTGGGGGTTTAGGGTATGTTTTGCCTCCTGGTCAAAACGTTTTGCGGTACTGGTGGACGTATCTTGAATGTAGCATCTTATACTTGTAGAATAAACGTAACATAGGTAGGGAAGAGCAGGCTCAATCTCTCTTGAAAGAGATTATCGTCACAATATATATATATATATATATATATATATATATATATATATATATATATATATATATATATATATATATATATATATATATATATATATATATGGGTTTTATTCCCAGGTTTTGGAATAAGAACAGCAGTGGCATTCTTAAAGGTGAGAAGGAAGTATCCAGAGGCAAGGGAGGTGTTGAATAAGTTAGTGATAGCATCAATGATGGAAGCAGGGAGTTGTCTAAGAAGGATATGTCCAATGCCAAACACACCAGGGGCTCTACGACGAGTGCCCATGAGAGCTGTCTTGACGTCAGCGGAGTCTGTAGTTTAGTGCGTGAATTGAGATTGTCAAGGTAGATGAGGTCGTAAGGTGTAGTTTCATGTCTGTTTTGGTGTATCCAGTCTTCGACTACTTCAATGTTAGGGAGGGCATATGGTTCAGGAGGATGTGGGTGAAAGATTTGTTCCCAGTGGTGTTTAAAAATGTTGAGTACTACATCAGGATCAGTGATTTTGTTGTTATGTAGAAGGTATTTAAACGATGTGTGAGTTGATCCTTGTAAGCGTTTGATTTGTTTCCAGAATTCTTGAGTTGTCAGTTTTCTGTGTTGTTCTGCTTGTTCTATGAGGTGTCTCCAGTGATTTGTGTGGTCTTCGTCTAGGCTGTTAAGGATGTGGTTTTTTTAATGCTGTTAGGTCCCATAGTACTTGTCCATGACGATGCATGTTTTGTAAGAATCTAATGTGATAGCAAGCTAAGAGGCGTTTTGTGCGAATGGAAGGGGTGAAAGTGATATGTAGTTTGTGTGTTGTTTTAGGAATGGGGATATTTGCTGCATGAATGATGGTGTCTTGTATGTTGCGTGCTTGTGTATCGATGTCAGTGTGATGTTTGTTATTGTATTCATAAGTGAGATCGGTGTCATCAATGTGTTGTTTGAACATGTCCCAGTTTGCCCTAAGGTATGGGAATTGAGGAGTACTGGGGATGAGAATAGGATTTGTGGAGACTGTAAGAATTAAGGGAATATGATCAGAGCCCGTAATGGGCCCTGGTGAAATTAAGTGTTGCAAGTTGTTGCCGAGTCTGTTGGTGAATATGAGATCAGGCCTGCCAGAACCTGTATGACTGAAAAAAGTGGGGAAGTCAGGGCCAAGAAAGAATAGATGTTTTTGGGTGTGTATTTGGTGAAGCTGTCTGCCATGCTGATTTGTGGTATTGTGGTGGAATGTAGAGTGTTGTGCATTGAGGTCTGCAAGCAGAAAACTAGGCAAGTGAGTGTGGTTGAAGAGAGTTGTGATGTCTTGTATGGGAATGCCAGTGTTAGGACGGTTGTAGGTTGTGCAGATGACGAGAGGACCCATTTGTGTGTGGACTTTTATGGCTAGAAAGTGTTTGTGACGCCAAAGGGTGTGTAAAAGTTCGTGTTTGTATGAAGAACGTATGAGTATTGCAACTCCTTCATATGCTTCATCTGGTGACAGGTAGGAGGAGTAACCATAATGTTTGATTTTATATGAGTTCGTAATGAATGTGCTATTTAATAATAGCACATCAGGTCTCTCAATCTCAAAAAAATCTGACACCATGTGTCTAATAGAGAAATATGCCAGCACATTAAATTGGATGATCTTTATGAATGTTGAGGTTTTGATGGGGTGCTGGTGGGGTTTTGTGCATGTGTTGGACGAACATGAGGGTTGCGTGCGTCAATGACTTTGGCAGTTATTGAGGAGGGAGCGTCTTGGAGGAGGGAACATGGAGTAAAGGGAGGTTAACAACGCGAAGGGGGAGTAGCATGAAAATTTGTTGAGCGTTGTCGATTGACTTGACAGGTTTTGGAAGGAATAACTGGAGCTGGTAGGGGATGAAAGATGGCAGAATGCGTGTTGGCAGGGTCCAGGTGGGAAGTATCAGAAGTTGTAGTGTTTGAAGTCAGATTGGAAGTGAAGGGGACAATGTTGGGAGAAGAGGGTGAGAGTACTTGGGACATGGATGGGTCAGTTTGGAATAGTATAGGGTCTGCAGTCTGGTCAGGGGTTCCGTTTTCTGTAGCAGCCAGGATTGGGTTGATAGGAGGTTGTGGGTGAACTGTAGGATCTTCCTCAGCTGGGGTCGTGGTGTTTTGTGGAGTGAGAACTGTAGGTGAGAATGGAACCGAACGCAAGAGCTGAGGAGGAGGGACAGAGATACTAGGAAGACCGTTGTGAGTGAGAATGATAGGAAGATAGTCAGCAAAGTCACAGCCATCGTCCTTGGCCTTCAAGTAAGAAGCTTGTACACAGGCAGTGACTCGTTCATATGAAAGGTTCTGAAGAGGAGAATAAGGTGGAGGTGGGTGCGGGAAGAGAGGTGGGAAGGACTGAATTTGTTGTGCAGACTTAGGGTGGTGATGTTGCTGGTGAGGTGAGGCATTAAGGACACTGGCATAGGACATGGAGTTGGCTGATGCTGTTTGGTGTGAGATGGGTTATGGGAGGTTGAAGAAGAATGAGGGTGTGCTTGAGTGCGAGGTTGGTTATTGCGAAGAGTTTTAAGGGATTGTTTTCTCAGAGGGCAAGATTTGTCAACTGCTGAGTGATCACCTTCGCAATTAGTGCATTTTAGGGTAGGGGCAGAGCACTGAGTATAAAAATGGCCTTCTGCAGAGCATTTGGAGCAAATTTGTGGGCTTTTACATTTTCGTGTTTCGTGACTGTATTTGTAACATTTGAAACATTGAAGCAAAGGAAGACAATCAACTGGACTAATGAGATAGGGAGGAGTGCTGGTGTTGAGGATTTTTATACCTTGATGCAAGAGTTTTTGAGCTTCGGTAGGGGAGGAACATTGAATCTTAAGGTGTTTTGTATTAGGTACTGGGTATATCTCCATTACAGTAACAGCATTCCTATGTGAAATGTCCTGAGATAGATTGATAGTATTAGGTGCTGATAGGACAGAGCTGTCGACATTTCTTACAAGGACAGAGCATTTAGTTTTTTGTTCAATAGTGAGGACAGGAGTCAGTGAAGCTTGTGTGAGTTTACCGAAAGCAGGTTCCCTGAAACAGACGAAAAGGTCGTCTTCTGAGGCAATGAGAAATTTGATGGTGTTGGTGTTGGCGTGTTTGATATGGTTAGTAGCTGGTGTGCCAGTGGCATTGAAAAAGGTAGTGATGCAGTCAATTGTGTCTATGTGTGTAGTTCATCCGTAGACAGTGAGCCATTGTGACTCACTATCTACTGACAGTCCCGTGTTTTGTGCCAATCACTGCGATTCCATAAAGCTCAGTGGGGGTCAGTGTGTAGGCCAGGTCTAAGACCTGGCCTAAGGGTCTCACCACGAACAAACACCGTGTTCCGGAAGGTTGCAGCCCCCAGTTATGGTGGGCTCGCACGATCACCAGATTCCACAACAGGCTCGGCAGTGTCAGAAACGAAAGAATTTATAGGAGAGGAGAAAAAGAATGCACCTATGCCATAACGCAGCCGCAAAAGGTGAACTTCTATCTTCTCACCTGGGCCTGTTCTGGCTCGAGGTGGGGCTGTTCACCTAAATGCAGTCCGACCTGGTCACAAGCACATTAGACAACACATAGAAGATGCTGCGAGGAAGATGTCACTGCTTAGGACTAGATGCGGGCTGGGAAGCGCCTGGTTCTGCTCCAATAACTGCTGGCTGGAACTGGTCTTGGCTGCACCGAAGTGCTCGTCGAGGCTGGAGAATAACAGCTGCTGTAGGACAGCGAGACGATGCTGGCTTGCTTTATGGCTGGCGAGCTGAAGATCGATCCATCCACTCACGCACTCTAAGAGGTATCAGACGTTGGTAGAGTGGGCGTGCGTAGCGCTCCAGCAGAGGGCCGCCTAGGTCACACTACGAGCGAGACGATGCTACTCTTGCAACGATGCTGATAGTGTGATGTGTGACTCCACTGACGACGTGTTGCGTCGGACAAATTGTTGCCCGTGAAGGTGGGGAAACCTAGCACCTCGTTTGACGTGGACCCGGTTGCTGCAAGGCAAGTAGACTATAGAAGCCTTCTACCTGATTATTAATAATACATCCTAAATTAAAGGAAATACTCCTACTGAATATAATAATCACTGTAGAATTTGTCTACAGGTATTAATGCAATATTTATTCCTATATAAATTAAGAATATTGCTAAAGAAGAGACGTACTGGATTTTTGTTGTAATTGAATGGCCTAACGACAACTAGTCTAAATGTTAAATGTGCACACAATATAACAAATAGAAAAATTAATAGTTGCCGAGCCGTGTGTCCGTTGGTGGCGAGAACTATGTAATCCTTCGTCCTCAGCTGCTGTGTGAAGGACGTTCACTTCGGATTTAGTATCACTCTGGTTCCAGGACACGGCTATTGATTGCCAATTTAACGTGGCAACGTCCTTGTAAAGGTAAGAACGAATAATTAAACTAAGCAAATGCTTTGCTATAGCGTCGTCTCGTGCGTGTTGCTAATATGGCATCGCTCGTCCGAGTCGGGCAGCAAGCAAGTGACGCTCTCCTTCCTCCCTGGCTGTGCTACACATGCGCAGTCCGCTCAAAGTATTCTCCAGCTTAAAGTATTTTATTTTACTTATTTAACCAGGGAAGTAAGGACTTGTGACAAATACTTATGTCACTAAATAATGTATTAAGGTGCAATATATTTTTGCACAATGCAAGTCAGCTTATTAAGACTGCATAAAGAAATATCATATGAATTGCTTTACTTTGCAATATTTTCCACTGTAGTTGTTAATACACCTAAATGAACGAATTCAGTAAGCAATAATATGCTATGTGTGACGGTAACGCGTTGGTGTTCGGCTGTTCAAAGCTAGGGGTATGGCCTCGTCACATAGTATTAAAAAAAATAGAAAATCTGGAACTTCGTCTGTGGTAAGGTAAGGAGAAGACACACAAAACACAAGTAAATTTTAACAAAGGAATTTTAATTACGTTAAACAAACAAAACATGAATAAAATGGACATACAAATTCGTATAATAAAATCAATCAATCAAAATAATAAGAATAATTTAAATGTCAAAGTGAAAAGCTACGTTAAGACAAGTGAGCAAAATAACAAGAAGTGCAATATACAAAAAATGAGAGGTGCAGGAATATTGGCTTTAAGCTATCACCTCTCTCAGTACACGTAAGCCAAAGCTCAGTCTACCAAGAAGAAGTGTTAACCGTATGAAAGCACTGAATATTCTGAGGACTGAGGTCGTGGCGGCCCCAGACATCAAGTAGTATGGAGGGCGGAGTGCAGTTGCAACCAGACCGGCGGCCAATCAGCGAGGAGCCGGCAACAAGACAGGTAGTTTGGCGGTTTGAGGAGAAGCAGGTGTTCCTGGCTGCATACGTTTTGCGCTCTGGCAAACCTTGCTGGTGTTATTGTCGTTGTTGGACATTTCTTCCATAGTAGTTTTATATAGATGTATCGACGTATTTTTGGAGGGAAGAGCAGGCTCAATCTCTTGAAGGAGATTATCGTCACAACTCTCCCCCGAAGCCTGCGGTTCTGGAAGAAGTACGTCGTTATGTGGTGGAGTAATAGATGGAGTCGCTTCTACTTCATAAACTCTGGAGAGGGCATCGGCTATGGTGTTGTCAGAACCCTTGATATAGCGGATCTCCAGGTTGAAATCTTGTAAATACAAAGCCCATCGTAGAAGACGCTGGTTGGTGAATTGGGCTTGATGTAGGAAGCGGAGAGGGTTGTGGTCTGAGAAGATGGTTGTAAACCTGGCGCCTTGTAGGTACGGAGCGAAGTGTTGGAGGTTCAGGACGATAGATAGTAGCTCCTTTTCAATAGTGCTGTAGTTCCTCTGGTGTGGTTTCAATTTGTAGCTGTAGTAGCTGACAGGTAGAACCTCCTCGCCTCGTTGTTGCATCAGGACACCACCAACGCCGGTACCACTGGCGTCGTCATGCAGGACGAAAGGCTTGGTGATATCTGGTGAGGCGAGAATGGGATTAGAACAGAGGAGGAATTTGAGTTGTTCGAATGCAACGGTTTGCTGCATGGTCCAATTATACCGTTGCTTGGGACTGGTTAATAGAATTAGAGGTGTGGCGACTGTACTGAAATTCCGCACAAACCTACGGTAATAGGAGGCAAGACCAAGGAAGCGCAGGAGCTGCTTCCTGGTGGTAGGCTGTGGATAATGTTGGATGGCTTGAGTGTGTGAGTCTAACGGAGCTAGGCTGCCACTCCCAATAACATGACCCAGATAACGCACTTTACCTTTCGCGAAAGTGGACTTGCCCAGGTTGATGGTGAGGCCGGCTGTCAGGAGCTTGGAGAACAGACGTCGCAGCTGGAGCAGATGTTCACTCCAGGTGTTGGAGGCTACGACGATATCGTCCAGGTAGGCGTATGTGTTATCCAAGCCCTGGATGACACGGTTGACAGCTCTCTGAAAGGTGGCCGGGGCATTACATAGTCCGAAAGGAAGGCGTTCATATCTGAAAAGTCCAAAAGGAGTGATGAAGGCAGATATTGCTTTAGCGAGCTCCGTTAGACACACTTGATAGTACCCCTTAAGCAAGTCCACTTGGGACAAGTACTGGGCACTACCAATGGCATCAAGGATGTCATCTATCCTTGGCAAGGGGTAAGCATCCTTGACAGTTACATTGTTCAGTTTACGATAGTCAGTACATAACCGCACCTTACCTTGGGGTTTGGGCACCAAGATACAAGGTGAGGCCCAGGGGGACTCACAAGGTGTAGCCAGTCCATGATCCAAGAGGTACTGCACCTCAGCACGCATGACTTCCTTCTTGCTCGGGCTGATTCGGTAGAAGGGTTGACGAATCGGCCGGGTGTCGGGGAGCAGTTGGATGTCGTGCTGGGTAACATTACACTCTTGGGGGTCATCTCGGAACAACTCCTGATGTTCTCTGAAGATCTTGACAAGAGGTGCACTATGATTATCCTGAAAGTATTTGGGAAGATCATTAAGGATTTCGGAATTAGAAAGCGCTGACTCCTTGTCAGTGCTTTCGGGAGGAGAAGCTGGGAAGGTCTCACTGTGGATGTAGGGTTCTGTGAAGGTGGAATAATTTATTAGGACAGTGGGAGGAGTACCATTATATTGCTTCAGGAGGTTGACGTGGCACAGCTGGGTCTTCCGCCGCCTATCTGGAGTCTCTATGACGTAGTTGTTGTTATTTCTGCACTCTTTGACGCGGTAGGGTCCTGAAAACCTGTTTTGTAAAGGTGAACCTGGGATAGGGAAGTATGCTAGGATGAAGTCTCCCGGCTTAAATTTTCTTACTTTGCTGGTCTGGTCGTAATGAGTCTTCATCTTCTCCTGGGCTTTAAATAGATTATCATGGGCAAAACGGTGGACTCTCTCTAGAATGTGTTGAAGGTTTTGAAGAAACTGGGGCACATTCTGATGCTCACTGAAGGTGGCATCTCGGAAAGAGTCTTTGAAAGCCTTAAGGGGAGTACGGCACTTACGGCCGTAGAGCATCTCATAAGGAGATACTCCTAAGGACTCATTGGGGAGACTTCTGTAAATACACATTATAAGGTCAATCTGCTTATCCCAATCCTTAGAGGTTTCACTACAAAACTTTTTCAAGAGTGCTTTGATTGTCTGATGACTACGTTCAAGAGAACCCTGTGAAGCAGGATGATAGGGGCTGGACAATACCTGTTTGATGTTGAACTCCTCCAGTGTCCTTTTGAAGAGATCACTGGTGAAGTTGGTACCACAGTCGCTCTGAATCTCCCTGGGAAATCCGTATTGAGTGAAGATCTTCAATAGATGTTTTACAACCGTAGCAGCCGTGATGTTCTTCACTGGAACTGCTATGGGAAATCTGGTGGTAGGACACAGGATGGTTAGGATGTAGGCGTTACCTGAACTGGTCCGAGGTAAAGGACCAACACAGTCTATTATGAGTCTGTGGAAAGGTTCCGCAGGCACCTGTATGGGAATCAGTGGCGCTCTGGGAATGGAGATGTTCTGTTTGCCTGCCATCTGACATGTATGACACTGTTTTACGTACTGTTTGACGTTATTTACCATACCTGGCCAGTAGTAGTCTTGACGAATTCCATGGTAAGTCTTGTTGAAGCCGTAGTGGGAGAGCGCTCCGTGGGCCAGGTGTAGAATAGTGGGCCGCAGGCTGGTAGGAATCACAAGTTGTTCGATGTTGGCCCAATCATCCTCCTCCTTCAGTTTACTGGGTCTATATCTGCGGTAGAGCAAGTCGTTCTCTAGGAAGAACCCAGGAATACTGTCGGGTTGAGTCTCAGCCTGGAAAAACAATGGTGTTAAAGTAAGATCTTCCCTCTGCAACTTACGGAACTCCAACTTGGTCAGATTCGGGGGGAGTTTCTGAGGGTCTTGAGGGACAGCGGTAGCAGTAGAGTCAGCTGGCTGTGGACGTGCGGCTTGTGCACGGGTGGTCACGAGAACCGGAGGAGAAACTTCATCACTCTCTTGAACCTCTGCTGGAACATACGCTAGAATAGGGTTACTTGGCACAGAGTTACACACCTGGGGTTTGTCCATGACGATCAGGTTGGTCGGTTGCAGGTCTTCTGCCAAGTCGTTGCCTAGGAGAAGTTGCACTCCAGGCATGGGAAAAGGCTTTTCCCTGACGGCGACTTGGACTTCTCCGTTCACGTAGGGACAATCCAGGTGGACTCTGGCGAGAGGGTATGGAGTGGTAGCAGTGAGGTCAGTGATGAAGACAGTTTCTCCGGTGTAGACGATGTTGGGCACAGCCGACTTCAAGATGATCGATTGAAGAGCCGCTGTGTCCCTCAAGATCTTCAATTTGAAACGTCCCTCCGGATTTGAACCGTTGGCAGAGACAGTTCCAGTATACAGGTGGTTACTGAAAAGAGAAAGATCATTAACATTAACACCAACATTCATCACAGGCTTACCGGACTTAGGAGGAGTTGGTTTGGGTTTCTGTGGGTCAGTGGTTCCCTTGTATTGAGACTTACCACACTTGTCTATGGTATATCCATAGAGTCTACAATACTTGCAGTACAGTTGTGAACCAGCTTGATCGGGGCTCACTTTCTCGTAACTGTACCACGACTTCTTACTGGAGGATGGTTCGGGTGTCAGCCGGTGGATGAGGCTGTAAGTGTCAGCCGACTTAGCACACTTCAGGTAGTCGGTTTCTTCTTTATCTGCTAAGTAGAGGCGGACAGGAGGCGGCACACGTCTCAAGAATTCTTCAACTAGCATCAGGTTGACGAGTTCTGTAAAAGTAGAGACATGTGCTGCTTCCAGCCATTTCATGAAATATCTCCGCTTTGTGTTAGCAAACTCGAGGAAGGTAGTGGTACTTGCCTTCAGGTGGTCACGGAATTTCCTTCTATAACTTTCAGTAGAGAGGAGGTAGGCGTCCAACACTGCTTGTTTCAGAGTGTGGTAGTCATTCTCAGACGCCAAAGTACTGAGTGTGACTGCAGCTCTACCTGTAAGATGGACTCTGAGAAGTGTGGCCCATTGGTCGACAGGCCAACTGAGTTGATTAGCAAGGGTTTCAAAGGTGGTAAAGAACACATCAACTTCTGCTTCCACAAAGGATGGCATTAACTTACTTGCATGTGATATATTAAAACTGACGGGAAGATTGGCAGTAGCTTGCTGGCGTTGAGTGAAGTGTGAAGTTTCCAAGGCGATTTCGCGTTGACGACACTCTAGAGCCAGAGTCGCTTGTTGCTTGTCATGCTCGCGTTGCATCTCCAACTCGCGTTGTTTTGTTTCAAGCTGTACTCTCTCACGTTCATGGAGCAAGGCGACCTCACGTTCGTGGAGGGCGAGTCCACGTTCGTGTTCTTCTCTCCTCAAGGCAGCTTCGCGTTCTCTGAGGGTGATTTCTCGTTCTTGTTCTTCCCTTCGTATGGCAGCTGCTTCTCTTTGCTGCTCACGTTCAATCTTGGCCAGCTCTAGTTTAAGTTTCATCGTTGCCAAGTCAGTTTTATCTGCAATATAGTAAGTTTCATGAGTTTCAGAGTCGATCTTACCTTGCTCTAAATAGTAATCCAGCAACAGGTTGTGTAGGTCATTTTTGTTGGCTTGGTAGGGAACTTCTAGTTGATACTCATGTGCAAGAGTTTGTAATTCAGTCCTCTTGGCACGACTTAAAGTCCCTATTTCACCTGCTGGATTTGCACGGAAAGCTTGGAGACGAAACATGGTGAAATTAGCAAATAAATATACACGAATATTCAATAGTGAATGTCAGAAACAGGACAACGTGGCAACTGATACCTATCCTGTGGGATCTTTAACAATTAAAGTTAAGTAAAAGATGTTAAATGATTAATTTAAATCAAGGGCGCAGGAAATCTTGTACCCGGTACTCATGTAAGAGGATAAGGGCAAGAAAATCCTACTAACAAATGAAACAGAGTTTCGAAAACAAATGAAACAGTTAATTGCCTCAAAAGTAAAATTGGTAGTCCAAGGATGTAGGCATACCTTGCCGAGTCTCTATAGGACATAAAGCAAGTTTTTCCTACTGAATTTAATATGATACTTACAGAATTAGCGAACTTTTGTGCTCTGAAAAAGTAAGCTAATTCCCTACCGTTGTATGTATCATCATCTCTGACTGACGTGTAGGGGTGCGAGGTGTCAACTGGTGACGAGAACTGCTGCTGAGGTCCCAATTCAGCAACTAAAGTTCGAGCTAGAGGAACTATGGCCCTCTTTGTCCTCCTACAGTCAGATTTCAGAAGATTGGGTGCTCTTGACCCGGGGCAGACCACAGTACCAGGGTACCAATATGATGATCTGTCAAAATGAGAAATATCCAAGGGACAAAGATGGTAAACACGAGTAATAACACGGAGGGAGAGATGACCAATTAAGAGTATGACTGAGGCCTACAGTCACCACGTAATCCAAAGTTGTCTCACCTTCACCATATGTTACTCTCGTAATGCACAATACACCGCACCATATAAAAAATGAAATTGAATATGAAAAAGAGTAAAAGCTACGTTAACAAAGTTAAATACGCTTACCATAAATTACCACTTGGCACTAGTACCTGAGTGAAGCTCCTAGGACAGGCCCCCATATAATATGTGACGGTAACGCATTGGTGTTCGGCTGTTCAAAGCTAGGGGTATGGCCTCGTCACATAGTATTAAAAAAAAATAGAAAATCTGGAACTTTGTCTGTGGTAAGGTAAGGAGAAGACACACAAAACACAAGTAAATTTTAACAAAGGAATTTTAATTACGTTAAACAAACAAAACATGAATAAAATGGACATACAAATTCGTATAATAAAATCAATCAATCAAAATAATAAGAATAATTTAAATGACAAAGTGAAAAGCTACGTTAAGAAAAGTGAGCAAAATAACAAGAAGTGCAATATACAAAAAATGAGAGGTGCAGGAATATTGGCTTTAAGCTATCACCTCTCTCAGTACACGTAAGCCAAAGCTCAGTCTACCAGGAAGAAGTGTTAACCGTATGAAAGCACTGAATATTCTGAGGACTGAGGTCGTGGCGGCCCCAGACATCAAGTAGTATGGTGGGCGGAGTGCAGTTGCAGCCAGACCGGCGGCCAATCAGCGAGGAGCCGGCAACAAGACAGGTAGTTTGGCGGTTTGAGGAGAAGCAGGTGTTCCTGGCTGCATACGTTTTGCGCTCTGGCAAACCTTGCTGGTGTTGTTGTCGTTGTTGGACATTTCTTCCATAGTAGTTTTATATAGATGTATCGACGTATTTTTGGAGGGAAGAGCAGGCTCAATCTCTTGAAGGAGATTATCGTCACATATGTAAATAACTAACTAAATAAACGATTATCCTTAATAAAGGAACGTAATTAATTAAGTAAACTGTTTAGATGCAACTAAATGTGGAGAGATTCATGTTTTAGCCTGTCGTTCCTCACGTCCTCACTCTGACTAGGAAGATCTTGGCAAATATATTGCTTCATAATAGAAACATTAATTGAATTAGTTCTACAAATTAGTAAAGTTAGTAATTACTATGGTTAGTACAATAATGATGTATTTTAATACAAGAAATTATGTATTAGTTTTGGAAATTTCCAACACTGGGGATCCTCAATCCTGGTCGTGACCACCTCGTTGTTGGCGTTGGTGTGTGTGGTTGAGATGGGAGAGAGGAGTGGCAGTCGAGCCAAGGAGTTGTTTAATTTTCATCCAGAACGCGGCCGGCTCACTCTTGTAATTCTTGGCCTGGGTGACCAAAGAGCCCCAGATATGGTGTTTGTGTAAGAGCGTGAGCCCTATAACTTCACTTCTGAGGACCTGAATCATGTGCAAAGGGGGGTGGCCAGTACGGATCCTTCTGATGCACTCTTGTTGGTAAGATCTCATCTTTTCCCTGATTTCCCTTGTTGGGTTGTACTGTTTTATGACTCTTGTGCTGGTTAGGTCGCAGTTTGCAAGTGTTGCTTCAGTGATGCTGGTATGGAGGAGGTCCACTGCTGCATCAATGTCGTGGGTTGGGCAGTCTTGTAAGACTGTTACTGGATCATCATTCTGGGATTCCATGTAAGAGTGGAGTCTACGGGTGCTGATTTTGGGTCTGGGAGTACCTAGGGACCTGAAGGGTGCCGATAGAAGATGGGTAATTATCGGGATGTGGTCAGATCCCACATACCTCACCTGGGGTGATTCTGGAGTGAAAGATGCCACAATCTTGGTTTAACAGTACTAAGTCCGGTGTTCCTGGATGCGTGCCGACGAAGGAGTAGAAAAAGAGGCCGAGGAAGATTAGGTTCCTTGCCGTCAAGAGGTTGTTCAGGAGTCTACCCTTGATGTCGTTTCCACCATTGGGGACATTGAAGAACGCGGCGTGGTGTGCATTAACGTCACCTGCAAGGATCAGTGGTACGTTCCTGTTGAGTACTTTGTGGATTGCCCTCGATGGAATGGCTTGCTGGCCAGGTGGTATATAGGTTGTAAGGTTGGCAAGAGGGCCGTGGGTGGTGGAGAGTTCAGTCGCCAGGGGGTTCCCCTCCTGCAGATAGATATTTGTGAACGGTCATCCTCTCTTGACCAGGATAGCCACACCTCTGTTCGGCCCCTCGTTCTTTTCAATCGTCGTGTAGCTGCGAATTTTTACATGTTGATCTGGGTGTGCCGAGGTTTCGTTGAGCAGAACCACCTCGGGGTTGTGTTTGCTGAGTTTTATCTCTAGTATGTATCGGTTGTTCAGGTTCTTCAAAAAGTGATGTGTTGATCTGAATTACTTTTAGCCCCATTAATTCAGATGGTAAAGTTGTTGTTGTATTACATCCTATTGTTTCTTGCTTCTTGTGTGGTTGGTCGGTATTGAGTGCCTACTGATCCTTCTGAAAACACTGTTCCCCCTCAGCACCGGTGGAGAGTTGAACCTTGTCTACGGGGCAGTCTTTATCCGAGGAGGTTTCGCCCTCGATGTCCACTGAATCGTCCGAGAACGAGCTGGAGTCGGTGGAGTCCTCGTGGGGACGCTGGGAGTGTATCCCTCGAGCCGGTGTTGATGTGGATGGTGGGTGAGTGGTTGGAGGCCGTCTTGGGGTAGGAGTGGTCTGGGTAATCTTGGCCCGGGAGGTTGTTCCAGTGTTGACTTCCTGGGGTGGATCTGAGGCTGGGGTTGGTGGCGTCTGTGTGATCTGAGTGTCGAGGTGAAAGGCTCCGGCAGGATTGTGGGGTGGGGGAGGAGGGGGTTGGCTGCTCAGTTGAGGCTTCAGTAGGAAGTAGGTCCGCAGGTATAGACATCAGAGGGAGGTTATTGAGCAGAAGAAGGCTGTTTGTTCTTATGAACTGGGCAGGGTCGTTCTGGGCGACCATGTCTGCGATCTCAATCAATACTTGGACTGGGTGGGTTTTAGCAGGGGTCATTGGATCAGCCTGCCTGGTCTGGCCCCCCATGGTTGGGGTTGCACTTGGTCAGCATTTGGTGGTGGTGGGAGTACATTGGGGTCGGGTCCCTGGTGTGGAAGGTTGGGGAAGGTTTGTGTCCCCATGTTTGGTGGTGGTGTAGTTTGGGTATGTGTGGTGGTCTAACTGGCCTGGTTCAGAATCCTCTCGATTTCCTCATTCCTTTTGGGGCAGTAAACAGCCACTGACTTGTGTTTCCCACTGCATAGGGCACCATTTCAGGATGGTTTCAGTGCATGCAGTGAAGCGGTGAGATCCTGCACAGTTTTTGCATTTTTCGGCATTTGCCTTACATTGGGGAGGTAGGTGGCCAAACTCAAAGCACTTGAAGCATTGTTTTACGTCAACGTTCCTCTCTCTGCTTGTCCGGTCTGGTGTCACCGATAAGTTGAAGCATTTGAGCCCATTTTCCTCCACTTCCCTGGCTTGGGCTGGAGTGTCAAGTGCTAGTTAAGTGTTGTTCGGGTAGAGTTGAGGTTGTATATCCCTATGACCTGGATTCCGTCGTTTACGGTGTTGATTTCATTCTTAATGCCCTCGTTACTTCTGCCGGTGATCATAGTGCGAAGTCTTGATACAGAGACCGATCTTGCAGCCTGGTGTTGGGCAGTGGGATGATTAGTTCGATATTTGCCCTCTTAAAGGCGTCTTGGAGGTCCGGGTTGAGAAGTTTCCTGATCTCATCTTCATTGAAGAGCACCACTGTGGCTCCTCTTCGGGGTTTGATGTGAACATCTACAGGGGCAACTTCTGTAACAGAGCTCAGTAACGCTGCAAAGTCATGCTCAGTGGTGGCTATGTTCCCACTGAACTTAATGTTAATTTTAATGGTCATTGTGATAAGATGAGATAAGAGGGCTAGTTAGTAGTTAGGGCTAGTTCCTAACCTCCTATGCCTATCGATAGCCTAGCCATGCTACAAAGGCGGAACAGATGCCCCGACTCTGTGCGTGACCAGGTTTACTACTGATTGGCTGTGGTACTTGCGCAGAGTCAGTTAAATCAGGTGGCGAAAGAGCAAGAGTAGGGAAAAGTTCCGAAAGTCCAACCACTTGGGCTGGACGGTAGAGCGACGGTCTGGCTTCATGCAGGTTGGTGTTCAATTCCCGACCGTCCATGCAGTTGGGCACCATTCCTTCCCTCCGTCCCATCCCAAATCATTATCCTGACCCCTTCCAAGTGCTATATAGTCATAATGGCTTGGCGCTTTCCCCTGATAATTCCTTCATTCCGAAAGACAGCAGATAGTACATATAGGTTAAGTACATATAGGTTAAGTACATATAGGTTAGTACCTATAGGTTAGTACATATAGGTTAAGCACATATAGGTTAGTATGTATAGGTTAGTACATATAGGTTAGTACATATAGGTTAAGTACATATAGGTTAGTACCTATAGCAGCTGGTTAGTACTTGTAGGTTAGTACATTGTGGTGTGGGTGATGGTGGTGAGGTGGTGGTGGTATGAGTAGTGAGGTGGTGGTGGTATGAGTAGTGAGGTGGTGGTGGTATGAGTAGTGAGGTGGTGGTGGTATGAGTAGTGAGGTGGGGGTGGTATGAGTAGTGAGGTGGGGGTGATATGAGTAGTGAGGTGGTGGTGGGATGAGTAGTGAGGTGGTTGTGGGATGAGTAGTGAGGTGGTTGTGGGATGAGTAGTGAGGTGGTTGTGGGATGAGTAGTGAGGTGGTGGTGGGATGAGTAGTGAGGTGGGGGTGGTATGAGTAGTGAGGTGGTTGTGGGATGAGTAGTGAGGTGGTTGTGGGATGAGTAGTGAGGTGGTTGTGGGATGAGTAGTGAGGTGGTGGTGGGATGAGTAGTGAGGTGGGGGTGGTATGAGTAGTGAGATGGGGGTGGTATGAGTAGTGAGGTGGTGGTGGTATGAGTAGTGAGGTGGGGGTGGTATGAGTAGTGAGGTGGGGGTGGTATGAGTAGTGAGGTGGTGGTGGTATGAGTAGTGAGGTGGGGGTGGTATGAGTAGTGAGGTGGGAGTGGGATGAGTAGTGAGGTGGTTGTGGGATGAGTAGTGAGGTGGTGGTGGGATGAGTAGTGAGGTGGGAGTGGTATGAGTAGTGAGGTGGTGGTGGGATGAGTAGTGAGGTGGTGGTGGGATGAGTAGTGAGGTGGGGGTGGTATGAGTAGTGAGGTGGTGGTGGTATGAGTAGTGAGGTGGGGGTGGGATGAGTAGTGAGGTGGGGGTGGGGTGAGTTGTGAGGTGGGGGTAGTATGAGTAGTGAGGTGGGGGTGGTATGAGTAGTGAGGTGGGGGTGGGGTGAGTTGTGAGGTGGTGGTGGTATGAGTAGTGAGGTGGTGGTGGTATGAGTAGTGAGGTGGGGGTGGGGTGAGTTGTGAGGTGGTGGTGGTATGAGTAGTGAGGTGGTGGTGGTATGAGTAGTGAGGTGGGGGTGGTATGAGTAGTGAGGTGGGGGTGGTATGAGTAGTGAGGTGGGGGTGGTATGAGTAGTGAGGTGGTGGTGGGATGAGTAGTGAGGTGGGGGTGGTATGAGTAGTGAGGTGGTGGTGGGATGAGTAGTGAGGTGGTGGTGGTATGAGTAGTGAGGTGGGGGTGGTGGTGGTATGAGTAGTGAGGTGGTGGTGGGATGAGTAGTGAGGTGGGGGTGGTGGTGGTATGAGTAGTGAGGTGGTGTGGGGAAATTCCAGGCAGCTAATCTCTCTTTTTCAAATTGATTTTAATAAAATAAAGTTATGTCTTATTTATTTTCTTAGTAAGTAAGAATTAATTAAGTGGACTGTATATACTGGTAAACTGCCTGAAATCTTCTTACACACTATTGGGAGGGACAATTGGTAGCCTAAACCACTTTGTTATGGCTCCTTCTTAAACTACCAATTGTTTACCTTTTAATCTTGTTATTTCAGTATACAGTGTACCACATATGGTGGTCTAAACTACTAATATAATAATTAATTATGACTACTACTACTAAAAGCATAAATGGCTTAGCTATGCCAGTAGAATGGGCCTGGTAAGGCGTGTAGGTGTAGCCTCAGATAGGGTGTGGCCCGGTGCCTCCTGGTGCCACGTAATGGCGGCTTCTGGGGAACAATGCCTGGCAAGCAATAGTTAATGTGTATGAGCCAACTGTCTGCTCAACCTCTTGATGCTCCTCTCACAATTTACCTGTATGGGATGCAAGGAATTAATCAAAGTTCCCTAAACATATCAATTACAGGTATAACATGAACTGTGAGGGCTATAATGGGGTTCACATACGTTGTATTTGGGGATCTCCCACGACCTAACCATCTACTATTAATATTAAACAGTGCACTAGAATAATATACAATACTTGGTAGACGGATACAGTCGTTGTTGTGATGTTTGGCTGTGTAGCTGGTGTTGACACGTAAATAGGGTGTCTAACTGTTTACACCAGTTCTAAAACAGCGTGGTAGGCTGATCCCTTTTGTTGTTATTGAGATGTGGACGCCTTCCTGCCCACTCGGGCCAACGCCCTTATGCTGGTTCCTCTCTCAAAGTAATTTTACATTAACAAGGGAACCTAGCTACAATACTGTGTAAATAATTATATTCAGTCTTATTGATTACTTTTTTGTTAACTCTAGAGACTAAACTAGTCTATTAACAATGTTTCATAATGTAAATATACAATGCCCGAAACGCTGCGCGTGCTAGTGGCTTTACAAGACTGTAATTACCATATTTGTATCCTCACATTCCTTATGTACATTCTTGTATATGCATAAATAAATAAATAAATAAATAATAAATGACTTCCATGACGTCACGGAGTCGATGACGTCACGGAGTCTCCCATTTTCCATCCTGAAGGGAGTACAGACTAGGGGAGACTGTGTTATTTGTGTGTGTACTCACCTAGTTGTGTTTGCGGGGGTTGAGCTCTGGCTCTTTGGTCCCGCCTGTGTGTGGTTGTGTGTGTGTCGGTTTCCCGACAGGTGGTGGTGGGATGATTAGTGAGGTGAAAAACTGGAGAATGGCCAATTAATGAGTGGGGGGTTGGGTTGAGGAGGGAGGGGGGGGTGAGGATGGGGAGGAACGGTGGACCATAGTGGGGGGGTGAGGATGGGGAGGACTGGTGGACCATAGTGGGGGGGGGGTGAGGATGGGGAGGACTGGTGGACCATAGTGGGGGGGGGTGAGGATGGGGAGGACTGGTGGACCATAGTGGGGGGGGGGGGTGAGGATGGGGAGGACTGGTGGACCATAGTGGGGGTCGGTGAGGATGGGGAGGACTGGTGGACCATTGTGGGGGGGGGTGAGGATGGGGAGGACTGGTGGACCATAGTGGGGGGGGGTGAGGATGGGGAGGACTGGTGGACCATAGTGGGGGGGACCATATCTTCATTATTTCCAGTTGCAGGCTCCTCTTACTACAGCTGGACCTTCCACTGCTCCCATGTTCACTGTGAATTCTCTCCACATTGGTAGGCGCTTGGCGTGGCTCTAGTCGGGACGGTTCACCTTGCGAAGGCTCACCTCGGGACGGCTCCTCTTGAGATGGCTCCTCTCCCGTCGCCTCCTCTCGAGCTGTGAGCTGTGCCATGATCTCTATCCTTCGCTCCGCTACCTTAGTCGTCCTCAACCTGATCCCAAAGTGGTTTGCCACTTGTTGGAGCTGGGCCTTGGTACACTCTTCCAAAATTCTCTCGTCCCTTGTGTCAATAAATTTCTTTACTTTGTCCTCCTCCATCTCTATATCACTGAGCATACACGACAGCACAGACAAGTTAGTAGGCACTAATTTCACCGTTTCAGTCCCTTAGCTGGTTGAGTAACAGTACCACTGAATTCACTGGCCACACTGTATCAGTACCCTGGCAACAACACTTGTCTTGAAATTTGGGCCACACTGTAGCTTGATCCACGCTTCCTGGCGAAGTTCCCAGTTCTTGGCTACCGGGGTTCGAATCCTGGCAAGGTCGCCAGTTCTTGTCACGTGGAGGTGGGCCGGGGCTCTGCTAGCACTCAGCTGCTAGGGGCTCAAAAGGCCGAATACTCAGCCCCTCCGACTCCCGGAATTCACCGGAGTCCTTGGTCACACAGAAGAGGACCAACAATGCCCACCTCCGCAGGTCTTTGCTTCCACCACAAAAGGGGGGGTGCCACTGATTCACCCTGGAAGCCCTTCAGTCAAACACGGGGAAACTGCTGTTAACAGTTCCGGCCTAGACCCGTGGAGGAGTGAAGGAAGACTCAGGCTTACCTTATAACCATAACCTCCCTGAATCTTGCCTGCCAGACAAAATGGTTGCAGGAACTCCTTTCCCGCCTGTCTTCTCTATCTTATTCTTAACAAGGTCGCCAGCTGGGTTATTATATCTGCACCCCAGCATTGCAGTTCAGTGGGTGTATTATATATTGTTTGTAGCCAGAAGATTGCTACTCCCATAGATCTGCTACTAGACTGTCGGCCCAGGGTACTCTCCCAGGAAGGTCTGTGTGGCTTTACCTCTCTCTAGCCACCACGTTACTAGTTGCCACCATTCAGGCACTGATACTGATCGGATGGCTAAGGGTACACTTTTATTTAAGTCTGTGCTGTCTCTACCACTCTCCAGGCAATAAGAACTTCTATAGAGAACGTAGTGTTCCCTAGGTGGTACTATGATAACCTTCGTGTATGCTCATAGAGAAATATTATAATGGAGGCACACTTAAACACAATGATAAAAGTGTGAATTTACTGACACAAATTACATGATCACACATACAATCACAAGTAATACATGAATATGGAAATAAGGATAATAAGTCTGGAGATCGTCAGCCTCTTCTTTCACGACCTCCAACACTCCTTCAACTGGGCAGAAAGACAGGAGTCCCACACTCTCTCACAGGAGGGCCTCTTCACCACGTCGGCGCCTCTTCACTGTCCTGCCATCCATACACACTGTCCCCTCTGACAGTCCTGGACACAAGCTGCCTTGCAGCCTATTCTACTACTAAAGTATTAATGTCCTATTGCCACATACATAAGTAAATATTGTGGCCTAACTAGCCTACTCACACAAGGGGTAATGGGAGGGAAAATGATCTACCTTACATTCCTGGCTCACGACGCCTGTCCCTCGATGGTGTGAGGTTCCCACGCTTCCTGAGTCGATCCTTGACGATCCAGGAACGTTCCACAGGTCCTCAGGTGTCATGGAGCCTTCGCGTCGTCGCCGTTCCAATCCCTGAGATTCAGCTACCCCAATCCTGGTTCATCGATGGGCACTGAGCTAACCACTATTTTCCCACACTCGCCCCTTCCACAAGGCATTGCTCCTTGTCCTAGGTATGGTGTCGTCCTTCCAAAACCCTCAGTGGATGTGACCCGGTCACAGCTAGGCTTGCCCGCCACACCTTTCCAGGCCCTCAACGTCCAGCGTCGCAGCCCAGCTTCGTCGCCGAATATTTTCCAAGTTCAGCACTCTTTTTCTCAATAAACTTGGTTCCTTTTTGCTTCCCAGAAGCACGGGGTCTCCAATACATTAGATGGGCTGCAATAGCCAGCTCTAATCCACTAAGAAAGGCTTGTAGAGCCTCAAATCCTTGAGAGCTGACCGAGGTGCGTCCTCTCGCTTCCAAGGTCAGGTCAACTCTGACGTTGGCGCCGCCCGAGGCACTCGGTGACGTCACGGCGGGCCCTGATTGGTCGCCCGCGACCTAAGTTGGCCAATCCGCGATTGGCTAGTGTCCCTTCCAAAACGTCATATCTGCAGTAGGGGATACTCTTTCATTTTATAACAGGGCACCAATTTCCCCTTACTTACAACTTATAATGTAACTTTCTCCCTTAACTGGCAGCCGGTCTGGTCGCCACATATATCAATAGACTCCCTGAACCTCAGAGAATCAGTAGGGAGAGCTGATATGACTTAAAGCAGGCAAACGAAAGAGATAGGAGAGGGCACCGTAACAATATATATATATATATATATATATATATATATATATATATATATATATATATATATATATATGTCGTACCTAGTAGCCAGAACGCACTTCTGGGCCTACTATTCAAGGCCCGATTTGCCTAATAAGCCAAGTTTTCCTGAATTAATATATTTTCTCTAATTTTTTTCTTATGAAATGATAAAGCTACCCATTTCATTATGCATGAGGTCAATTTTTTTTTATTAGAGTTAAAATTAACGTAGATATATGACCGAACCTAACCAACCCTACCTAACCTAACCTAACCTATCTTTATAGGTTAGGTTAGGTTAGGTAGCGGAAAAAGTTAGGTTAGGTAGGTTAGGTTGCCAAAAAACAATTAATTCATGAAAACTTGGCTTATTAGGCAAATCGGGCCTTGCATAGTAGGCTGAGAAGTGCGTTCTGGCTACTAGGTACGACATATATATATATATATATATATATATATATATATATATATATATATATATATATATATATATATATATATATATATATATATATATATATATATATATATATATGTCGTACCTAATAGCCAGAACGCACTTCTCAGCCTACTATTCAAGGCGCGATTTGCCTAATAAGCCAAGTTTTCATGAATTAATGTTTTTTCGTCTACCTAACCAACCTAACCTAACCTAACCTAGCTTTTTTTGGCTACCTAACCTAACCTTACCTATAAATATAGGTTAGGTTAGGTTAGGTAGGGTTGGTTAGGTTCGGTCATATATCTACGTTAATTTTAACTCCAATAAAAAAAAATTGACCTCATACATAGAGAAAAGGGTTGCTTTATCATTTCATAAGAAAAAAATTATAGTAAATATATTAATTCAGGAAAACTTGGCTTATTAGGCAAATCGGGCCTTGAATAGTAGGCTGAGAAGTGAGTTCTGGCTACTAGGTACGACATATATATATATATATATATATATATATATATATATATATATATATATATATATATATTTATATATATGTCATACCTAGTAGCCAGAACTCACTTTTCAGCCTACAATGCAAGGCCCGATTTGCCTAATAAGCCAAGTTTTCATGAATTAATATATTTTCTCTAATTTTTTTCTTATGAAATGATAAAGCTACCCATTTCATTATGTAAGAGGTCAATTTTTTTTTATTGTAGTTAAAATTAACGTAGATATATGACCGAACCTAACCAACCCTACCTAACCTAACCTAACCTATCTTTATAGGTTAGGTTAGGCTAGGTAGCCGAAAAAGTTAGGTTAGGTTAGGTTAGGTAGGTTAGGTAGTCGAAAAGCAATTAATTCATGAAAACTTGGCTTATTAGGCAAATCGGGCCTTGCATAGTAGGCTCAGAAGTGAGTTCTGGCTACTAGGTATGACATATATATATATAAATATATATATATATATATATATGTCGTACCTAGTAGCCAGAACTCACTTCTCAGCCTACTATTCAAGGCCCGATTTGCCTAATAAGCCACGTTTTCCTGAATTAATATATTTACTATAATTTTTTTCTTATGAAATGATAAAGCAACCCTTTTCTCTATGTATGAGGTCATTTTTTTTTTATTGGAGTTAAAATTAACGTAGATATATGGCCGAACCTAACCAACCCTACCTAACCTAACCTAACCTATATTTATAGGTAAGGTTAGGTTAGGTAGCCAAAAAAAGCTAGGTTAGGTTAGGTTAGGTAGACGAAAAAACATTAATTCATGAAAACTTGGCTTATTAGGCAAATCGGGCCTTGAATAGTAGGCTGAGAAGTGCGTTCTGGCTATTAGGTACGACATATACAAATATATATATATATATATATATATATATATATATATATATATATATATATATATATATATATATATATATATATATATATATATATATATATATATATATGTCGTACCTAGTAGCCAGAACTCACTTCTCAGCCTACTATTCAAGGCCCGATTTGCCTAATAAGCCAAGTTTTCCTGAATTAATATATTTACTATAATTTTTTTCTTATGAAATGATAAAGCTACCCTTTTCTCTATGTATGAGGTCAATTTTTTTTTATTGGAGTTAAAATTAACGTAGATATATGACCGAACCTAACCAACCCTACCTAACCTAACCTAACCTATCTTTATAGGTTAGGTTAGGTTAGGTAGCCAAAAAAAGCTAGGTTAGGTTAGGTTAGGTAGGTTAGGTAGACGAAAAAACATTAATTCATGAAAACTTGGCTTATTAGGCAAATCGGGCCTTGAATAGTAGGCTGAGAAGTGCGTTCTGGCTATTAGGTACGACATATATATATATATATATATATATATATATATATATATATATATATATATATATATATATATATATATTAGTATATTTTGGTAGCAGTCTTTCCTGTAGACATATATTATTAAATATGACCGAAAAAGTAAGATTAATAATTCTAACACGAATTTTCTCAATCTTTCGTACATTTCTTTTCACTGTTGGAGGTAAATCAAAGATCAATTCTCCAAAATTCATTTTTATTTCTAGTCTGACGCGACACGAGCGCGTTTCGTAAAACTTATTACATTTTCAAAGACTTTAGTTCACAAATACACAACTGAATAGAACTTACGCATCTCCGATTTTATATCTACATTTGAGTGAGGTGGAAGGGGTGATGTGGCATTAACACAAGACAGAACAAGATGTGGTATTCATAGGGTATTAATTTCATCAACACAAGACAGAACAAGAAGTGGTATTAATAGGGTATTAATTTCATCAACACAAGACAGAACACGAAACAATGGATATTGAATAGAAGTGTTTGTAGAAAGCCTATTGGTCCATATTTCTTGATGCTTCTATATTGGAGCGGAGTCTTGAGGTGGGTAGAATATAGTTGTGCAATAATTGGCTGTTGATTGCTGGTGTTGACTTCTTGATGTGTAGTGCCTCGCAAACGTCAAGCCGCCTGCTATCGCTGTATCTATCGATGATTTCTGTGTTGTTTACTAGGATTTCTCTGGCGATGGTTTGGTTGTGGGAAGAGATTATATGTTCCTTAATGGAGCCCTGTTGCTTATGCATCGTTAAACGCCTAGAAAGAGATGTTGTTGTCTTGCCTATATACTGGGTTTTTTGGAGCTTACAGTCCCCAAGAGGGCATTTGAAGGCATAGACGACGTTAGTCTCTTTTAAAGCGTTCTGTTTTGTGTCTGGAGAGTTTCTCATGAGTAGGCTGGCCGTTTTTCTGGTTTTATAGTAAATCGTCAGTTGTATCCTCTGATTTTTGTCTGTAGGGATAACGTTTCTATTAACAATATCTTTCAGGTCCCTTTCCTCCGTTTTATGAGCTGTGGAAAAGAAGTTCCTGTAAAATAGTCTAATAGGGGGTATAGGTGTTGTGTTAGTTGTCTCTTCAGAGGTTGCATGGCTTTTCACTTTCCTTCTTATGATGTCTTCGACGAAACTATTGGAGAAGCCGTTATTGACTAGGACCTGCCTTACCCTACAGAGTTCTTCGTCGGCTTCTCCAATGGTTTCGTCGAAGACATCATAAGAAGGAAAGTGAAAAGCCATGCAACCTCTGAAGAGACAACTAACACAACACCTATACCCCCTATTAGACTATTTTACAGGAACTTCGTTTCCACAGCTCATAAAATGGAGGAAAGGGTCCTGAAAGATATTGTTAATAGAAACGTTATCCCTACAGACAAAAATCAGAGGATACAACTGACGATTTACTATAAAACCAGAAAAATGGCCAGCCTACTCATGAGAAACTCTCCAGACACAAAACAGAACGCTTTAAAAGAGACTAACGTCGTCTATGCCTTCAAATGCCCTCTTGGGGACTGTAAGCTCCAAAAAACCCAGTATATAGGCAAGACAACAACATCTCTTTTTAGGCGTTTAACGATGCATAAGCAACAGGGCTCCATTTAGGAACATATAATCTCTTCCCACAACCAAACCATCGCCAGAGAAATCCTAGTAAACAACACAGAAATCATCGATAGATACAGCGATAGCAGGCGGCTTGACGTTTGCGAGGCACTACACATCAAGAAGTCAACACCAGCAATCAACAGCCAATTATTGCACAACTATATTCTACCCACCTCAAGACTCCGCTCCAATATAGAAGCATCAAGAAATATGGACCAATAGGCTTTCTACAAACACTTCTATTCAATATCCATTTATTTGTTTGCCTTGTTCGGGTAGAATGTAGACACAGTAGTCGCTTCTGTATATATTTATTGACTGAGATAGCAAGGTATATATCTGCCTAGCCGAGGTCCTTCTACTCTGAGTCTGTGAGGATAACTGAGGCTGCTGGGAGCATCGCTGATGCTCCTCTGTCTGGCATGATGTCAGAGGCCTACTTGCCTGCGATTGGTTACATTTCAACTGACATAGAATTTGAGTATAACACCGCTCGGACAAGCTACCAAGTCGACGTCCCTTGTCGACAAGCTCTGGCTAGCTATATAGTAACAATGATACTGAAAGGACCTCGGTGGCATTCAATAATGGCTTACATGTGAAATTTGCATAATAAAACATTGAAAGAAGATCAGGTGTGCGTAATACTAACAACTCGGCATATATGCACCAAAAAAAAATTCATCATAATAGGTGAAAATCATGGTAACAATGCTTTGATTAAACCAGAGTATTAAGAACATGTGGATGTCTACTGATCAGATATGAACAATACAACTCAAGGTATTGCCTAAACAAAATTATTAACATGTGTCAATGGCGTGTGCTTGAAAACCATACAAAATTAAACAATTATTACATTAATGGAACAAAGTTCTGACCTAACAACCACAATTGAATTTCAAGATAGATAATGATTTTTTTTTTTTTTTTCTGAAATAATACAATATATTTACAAGACCAATGTACAATATATATAATGTGCAATATATTTACAAGCATATACAAGACCTGGATCAAGAAGACTAACATCTGCGTGATAGCAGTCAGGATTCACTGGCCTCAATGTGGTTGCTAGAACAATAATAACTCTTATGACAAGCACTGTAAAAATACAAATGGTAGTAGACTTAACAATGGCATCTAATTCATAACAAAATAAAGTTGAGAAAAACTATACATTATGTATAATGGTAATAATAAGACACATGTGGTAGAAATACTGCAAATGATTTTTTTTTTTTTTCAAAACAAACAGAATAACTGCAGAGTGCATTCAATTATAAATTCTGCGGATATCTACACCTAGCTCATCCAGAGCACTATACAACTCTGGCTCTGACTGAAGGTCTGGAACAGATGAAACTTCATGTGACAAACTATCATCTTGAGAGATATCCTCGTTAAAATCTAGCCAATGGACATGTGGTGAGTGCACGGTTGAAACGAGAGGTCTAGATCTAAGATTATAATTGCTAGTATGGGGTTGCTGAGCATCCAGTGGTCTGTCAACCACAGAAGGTGGTGTCTGAGTAGGAGTATCTGTCTGGGTAAGTTCATTGTCATCTTCCTCATCAGTCTCGTCAACAGTCATTTTAGCTAACTTCATATGGTCTAAATGTTCATTTATATACTCTCCTGTTAACAAGTTCTTAAGTCTGTATTTGTTACCTTTAATAAGCTCGATTACCTTATATGGACCCAAAAATTTCTTAGTTAACTTGTACATAGGACCAGACCTGTGTTGGTTAAGTATCATTACTACAGATCCAATAGTTATTTTATTAGGTTTAGCTCGTGCATTCCTTGCTAGAGTGAACTCGGCTGTTGCTTTGGACAGTTGTTCTCGTATTTTCTTGAATACTAGTTGCATTTGTCTACGCTTCACTTGAACAAAATCATCTACGTTATATAAGGGAGTAGGAGGTACGTTAATCAATTCATTAGGGAGGATCTTATCTGTACCATAAAGAATAGCGTGAGGTGTGTCACCAGTAGAAACATTAATTGAAGAATTTATAGCACACTGAATTAAGGGTATAAAATCATCCCAATTGTTGTTATCAAAATTCAGCGTGACTCTCAAGGCATCTAACACTTTCCTGTTAGTACGTTCAGCTAGTCCATTACTTGCCGGATGATAAGGCATGATGCTACATTTTTTGATGTTATATAAATCACACAAGCTAGTTAGAATACTATTACTGAATTCTGGACCATTATCTGAAAGGATTACTTTAGGCATACTATATCTACAAATTATTTGGTCATGGAATGCGCTGGCTATGGTTTCTGCTGTTTTGTTCGGGATAGGAACTAGTTCGCAAAACCGTGAAAAATTATCGACCATTACAAGCAAATGTTTGTTCCCTTTCTCTGTTTCCGCAAAATTTGTCAATAAATCCATCGATATTCGTTCCCAAGGAGCTTTAGTTGCTGGGTACACCTGAATTGGATTAGGTCCTGAAACATGTCCCTTGTGCTGTAAACAAGTTAAACATCTGTCAACATAATGAGCAATCTCCTTAGCCATTTTTGGCCAAAAATATTTCAATCGACCTTGTTGGAGTGTACGATCCTTTCCTGGATGTGCACTTGCAGGAGCATCATGGATAATTTTTAACACAGTTGGTACCAAGACAGCTGGAACAACTAACTGACAACATTTCCTCGGGGCTGTCCCTAGCTTTACTACTCTACACAGTAAATTGTCCAACATAACTAGTTCTTTCAATGGTACTGGCGGTTTATGAATCGGGCAAGTGTCTTGCTTAGTCAAATATTTAATGACGGGTGCCCATATGGGGTCTTGTCTTTGTTCCGTTTCTACTACTGTAGCATCTAATGCTGGGTAATTTAACTGAATCGCAGCTACGTGTCGAGAAAACGCATCGGCTACAACATTTTGCTTTCCTGGAATATATCCAAATGTGGGATTGAATTCTTGAATTGTGAGCAAATATCTAGCAAACTTTCCAACTGGATTCTTATTTTTGAACAAGGGAATTAATGGTTGGTGATCTGTAAGAACTTGAACTGGGTAATTATAAATTGTATCCTTGAAATGTTTAAGTGCCCAAACAACTGCCAAGGCTTCTCGTTCTGTTGCACTATAATTTTTTTCTTCTTTAGATAAAGTACGGCTAGCATAAGCTATTGCGTGATCTCTGTGACCTTCTGTTTGAAGTAATGCAGCACCTAGACCTATGTCACTAGCATCTGTAACCAACGTAAAAGGTTTAGAAAAATCTGGGTACCTAAGGACAGGTGACAAAATCAAGGCTGCTTTGAGTTTTTTGAATGACTGATCCTGGGCCTCTCCCCAAACAAAGGGTTCATCTTTTCTTTGCAACTTGTAAAGCAGAGCGGCTATAATAGAGAATCCCGCAATAAATGAACGATAAAATCCTACAAGACCTGTGAACTGTCTTACGGCTTCTGCGGTACAAGGTGTTGGAAAATCACGGGCAGCAATGATTTTTGATTCATTCAATGTAATACCTGAAGGTGTAACTGTATGACCTAGGAAATTAATCTTTTGCTTTAAAAATGAACATTTTGCAAGCTTTATTTTTAAATTAGCTTCAGCGAGCTTTGCAAGTACTTTTTCAAGGTTCTGGAAATGAGTCTGAACATCTTGCGACATGATTATGAGATCATCAAGGTAAACTAGAAGTGTACTTCCTATCAATCTACGAAATAGATTTGTCATGAGCCGTGAAAAGGTTATTGGACTACTATGCAAACCAAACGGCATTCTTTTGAAATGAAAATGACCATTGGGAGTACTAAAGGCTGTCAATTGTTTACTTTCCTCATCAAGGGGGATTTGCCAGAATCCCTGCAACAAATCTAACATTGAGAATACTTTGTTTCGACCAATACTTTGCAACAAATCATTTAGAACTGGAAGTGGGAAACGATCAGGTATTGTTACTCTGTTAAGCTTGCGATAATCGATTACAGGTCTCCAAGTCCCATCTCGCTTTGGTACAAGAATCAGTGGAGCGTTCCATGGCGAATTACTCGATTCAATTACATCACTCTGTAACATTTCTTCTACAAGTCTATCTGCTTCTGCTATCTGAGAATGGGGAAGACGGTAAGCTGGTACATAAATAGGCGTAGTTCCTTGTTCAAGGGGAATTTTATGTGTAATGAGAGGAGTGAGACCTAATTTTTCTGCTGGTAGAGCAACAACAGCTCTATTCTTGTTCAAAATTTTCAAAAGCTGAGCCACAGAGTCAGGAAAATCAGTAGGACTGAGGTGTTGCGCTTGCACCTCTGGCTGAGATCCCTGTTCTCCTGGTGTGAGTGTACAAACAGTATGAGCCATGGAGACATCATCCACAACTCGCACCGGTAACGAGTAATGGGCAAAATCTACAACATGGGTACCAGACTGGAGATGGATATCGGCATTACTTGTGTTTGCGATAAAAAGTGTGACAGTACCATCCTGCACTGTGTGCCAGGAGGGTTCAACAAATGTACCATTCACTTTACATGTTTCACTTTCCGCAATCACATCCGACAACTCAGGCACTCCCTGAACCTTAACTCTTATTCTGGTGAGAGAATGAGGGTGTAGCACAGTGTCAGTAGCCGTGGAACCACTGACTTCAGAGATGGAAGCTGCCAGGCGAGCGAGACAACGGGAATCCGTTAGGGCGTCCCCTTCCAGAAAGTCCCGATACTCATTCTCCTTAACAACTGCACAACTACTATGCTTCAATCGAGTGCCTGTTTTCTCGGATATGCTACCACGACAATGATCTGACAAATCTACGCTTGCAAGGCGGGTGTCAACAAAATTAACATAATCTGATTGACGATTGAACTCGTGGCCCTGTCGATACATGCTACACAAAGGTATGACGTGGTCTTTGATACTTATGTTCCAACGATGGGGAAACAATGCAATATTTTCATCAATCATGGTGTACAGACCTAAGAGAATGTCTCCAGGAAAATGAATAATGTCAACAACTAAACATGTTATAGACAATGTGACATCATTGAACTTGAGTGGGAGGTCAATTTCACCCTGAACTTTTACTTTATTTCCTGAAATACCACTTAGAAAAGGTATGTGTGACTGTTTTAAAATAGTAGGGTGCTTACTTTCAATGTCTCTAAGAGCTGAGGGCTTGACAATATTAATTTTTGCACCTGAGTCAAGAAAAACTTTTAAAACTCTACCATGTACAATGGCTGATACAAGGGGACCATCACTTGAGACTGGACAAGTTACTACTTTTGACTTATGTTGTCTGGGATATCTGTGTCTTGTTTGTGTCAAATTTACTGTGGATCCGTCAACATCTACAACTGGTCTAGAGTCAGTGTCCTCCTCTGTCAAGTGTCCAAATCTATTTTTGGTAGCTACTGAATACACAGGGAGGGCACTAGGATTGGCTAGCTTGAATTGGTTAGCGGATGGCCTTGGGGGTTTCCCGACGACATGGAGTGAACATTCTGAGCTCCAGCATTCTGTGACTGAGCATTATAATTTGAAGTTGCATTATAGCTGGGCTGGGAGTTGTAATTACGAGAGTTCTGATAATGTCTTGGACGCTGTGAGCCTCGCCAAGACTGACTATGGGAGTTACGAGGTGGAGATGTCCTTTGCCTAGCTCTACAATCCGCAGTGTGGTGACCAACTTGTTTATGGTATTTGCAATATGGCAGCCTAGAATAATTAGATTGATGAGGGGACCGAGAGAATTGTCTAGGAGGTGATGATCTAGGGGCGGACCAACAGTCCCTTGCAAGGTGGTTACTCTTACCACAATGCCAACATGAGGGAGTGGATGGTTGTGGACTATGGTGTTTCGGCAATTTATGAGGCGGCGAATTTGACTGGGGGTTACGAGCATGGGTACGCTTCTGCGACCAAGAGTTTTGAGAGTTTGTGGGAGGATGCTGAGAGCTTGTTACTACAATTACAGCATCAGAGGGTGGCAACAGTTGAGCACTTCGGGGAGCTAGTTTATCTGCGGCATTGTTAATAGCCTCAAACACTTCACCAATTTCATGTTTAACACCAAAATTTTGTTGCTCAACGATTGGTTTTGTATGCTCGGGGGCAAAATGCATTAAAGTACCAAATGCTATCATTTTGGCCATAGCCTCAGGGGACAGATTATTGTCTTTATCTAACCAAGTTGAATTATTCATAGCAGAAACTAAGGCATACAGATACTGATCGAGACGGCTAGTAAACGTATTAAACGATTCACCAGGTTGCATGGTGGCATTGGCAATTTTCTTGACTAACCTATATGGGTCAAAGTCTCCTTTATTAACAAAGCGACGGCGAAAGAAATCCTTAAATTCAGGCCAAGACTGGAGGCTAACAATGGCTTTCTCATCAACAACAAAACGTGCATCACCTTTGGTTGTGTCCACGGCTGACCGTGCAATTGCTAAGTATTCGGCATCAGTAGGCTTAGAAAAACGTGCAACTGTTTTCGCTTCAACCTTACTAAACCATGATTCTAATAAGCGGGATTCACCGGCAAAAAGAGGAATAGCCATTTCCTGAGCTGATCTCCGGCCATTGGGATGAGCAACTGCTCCTGTTGAGTCTGAAGGGGTTTCAACAGTGGTAGGCATTGTCACAGCCATGGAAGTATTGGAATTGTTTCGTGTTCTGTCTTGTGTTGATGAAATTAATACCCTATTAATACCACTTCTTGTTCTGTCTTGTGTTGATGAAATTAATACCCTATGAATACCACATCTTGTTCTGTCTTGTGTTAATGCCACATCACCCCTTCCACCTCACTCAAATGTAGATATAAAATCGGAGATGCGTAAGTTCTATTCAATTGTGTATTTGTGAACTAAAGTCTTTGAAAATGTAATAAGTTTTACGAAACGCGCTCGTGTCGCGTCAGACTAGAAATAAAAATGAATTTTGGAGAATTGATCTTTGATTTACCTCCAACAGTGAAAAGAAATGTACGAAAGATTGAGAAAATTCGTGTTAGAATTATTAATCTTACTTTTTCGGTCATATTTAATAATATATATATATATATATATATATATATATATATATATATATATATATATATATATATATATTTATATATATATATATATATATATATATATATATATATATATATATATATATATAAATATATATATATATATATAAATATATATATAAATATATAAATATATATATAAATATACAAATATATATATAAATATATAAATATATATATATATATATATATATATATATATATATATATATATATTTATATATATTTATATATATATATATATATATATATATATATATATATATATATATATATATATATATATATATATATATATATATATATATATTAGTATATTTTGGTAGCAGTCTTTCCTGTAGACATATATTATTAAATATGACCGAAAAAGTAAGATTAATAATGCTAACACGAATTTTCTCAATCTTTCGTACATTTCTTTTCACTGTTGGAGGTAATTCAAAAATCATTTCTCCAAAATTCATTTTTATTTCTAGTCTGATGCGACACTTGAGCGCGTTTCGTAAAACTTATTACATTTTCAAAGACTTTAGTTAACTTAGTTTGGTCAGAGAGTATGAGGTTCAAACTGTCACGTTATGTCCAGACTGAGTAAGATGGCCCGGAAAGTAGAGTTGGAAATTCTGTTGGATGACATATTCGACCTCGAGACACAAAAGAAGGTCACTACCAAAGATACCTTACAAGCAAAACTTATTGCAGAAGGAGGAAAGAATCGAGGCAATTACAGAAGCACCATACTGTCCCCCGAGCTCAAAGCGGCAGCTAAAAGCCTTCGTGAGAACAAGGAGATAGTTGTCAGGAGAGGTGACAAGTCGCCAATATATGTCATTCTTAAAAAAGACGAATATCTGGCGAAAATGAACATCATACTCTCTGACCAAACTAAGTTCCAAAGGGTAACGAAGGACACTACAGCCGAATTAAAAGCAAAGGTCAACAAACTGATCGAAACTGTGAACGCCAAGAAATCCGGACTCCACCTGCCAAAGATCATTGGGGAATATAAACCTGGATATGCGTATGGAAATGTCAAGACACACAAGCCTGGAAACCCACTTCGGCCAATCATTAGCCAGATACCCACACCCACGTACAGACTGGCGAAGCGACTCAACGGCCTGCTGACTCCTTATGTTCCTTGCGCCTTCAGCCTGAAGTCTCCAAAGGAATTTGTTGACTTACTTCGGGGCACACGGGCCACAAGGATAAGAGCCTCGTTGGACGTAGAATCGCTGTTTACCAACGTACCTGTGGACGAGACAATCGGGATGATAGCCGACAGAGTGTATCGTGATCCAGCCTGTACTCCTCTTGACATACCAGAAAATATTCTGAGGAAACTACTCCAAGCTTGTACTAAAGAGGCACCCTTCAGGAGCCTGGATGGGCACATATATAAGCAAGTAGATGGGGTCGCCATGGGTTCTCCCCTAGGTGTCCTGTTTGCAAACTTCTACATGGGTGCCAATTAATGCACAACTATATTCTACCCACCTCAAGACTTCGCTCCAATATAGAAGCATCAAGAAATATGGACCAATAGGCTTTCTACAAACACTTCTATTCAATACCCATTGTTTCGTGTTCTGTCTTGTGTTGATGAAATTAATACCCTATTAATGCCACCTCTTGTTCTGTCTTGTGTTGATGAAATTAATACCCTATTAATGCCACCTCACCCCATCCACCTCACTCAAATGTAGATATAAAATCGGAGATGCGTAAGTTCTATTCAGTTGTGTATTTGTAAACTAAAGTCTTTGAAAATGTAATAAGTTTTACGAAACGCGCTCGTGTCGCGTCAGACTAGAAATAAAAATGAATTTTGGAGAATTGATTTTTGATTTACCTCCAACAGTGAAAAGAAATGTACGAAAGATTGAGAAAATTCGTGCTAGAATTATTAATCTTACTTTTTCAGTCATATTTAATAATATATATATATTTATATATATATATGTCGTACCTAATAGCCAGAACGCACTTCTCAGCCTACTTTGCAAGGCCCGATTTGCCTAATAAGTCAAGTTTTCCTGAATTAATAAATTTTCTCTAATTTTTTTCTTATGAAATGATAAAGCTACCCATTTCATTATGTATGAGGTCAATTTTTTTTATTGGAGTTAAAATTAACGTAGATATATGACCAAACCTAACCAACCCTACCTAACCTAACCTAACCTATCTTTATAGGTTAGGTTAGGTTAGGTAGCCGAAAAAGTTAAGTTAGGTTAGGTTAGGTAGGTTAGGTAGTCGACAAACAATTAATTCATGAAAAGTTGGCTTATTAGGCAAATTGGGCCTTGCATAGTAGGCTGAGAAGTGCGTTCTGGCTACTAGGTACGACATATATATATATATATATATATATATATATATATATATATATATATATATATATATATATATATATATATATATATATATATATATATAACTGAAAACTCACACCCCAGAAGTGACTCGAACCCATACTCCCAGAAGCAACGCAACTGGTATGTACAAGACGCCTTAATCCACTTGACCATCACGACCGGACCATAATGATGGTCAAGTGGATTAAGGCGTCTTGTACATACCAGTTGCGTTGCTTCTGGGAGTATGGGTTCGAGTCACTTCTGGGGTGTGAGTTTTCAGTTGCATATTGTCCTGGGGACTGGGGATATATATATATATATATATATATATATATATATATATATATATATATATATATATATATATATATATATATATATATATATATATATTTTTATTTTTTTTTTTTTTTTTTTTTTAAATATGGAAGGGAGTACCACCTCTAGCTGGAAGAAGGGGGACCCATAGCCTCGGAGGAAACCACGCATAACGCATTAGAGGGAATGTTTAGATCCCCTCCAATACAGTTTCTGTGTGCTTTTCTCCTACCACCCCCTTCCTTTTTTATTTTTTGTGCTTTATTATGCATTTGATGCATATTTATATTTATATATATTTATATATATATTTATATATATTTATATATATATTTATTTATATATATATATATATATATATATATATATATATATATATATATTTATATATATATTTATATATATATATATATATATATATATATATATATATATATATATTTATATATATATATATATATATATATATATATATATATATATATATATATATATATATATATATACATAATTCACATGAGAGGATGTGCAGTGACTTAATATCTAACATATTCAGAGATTTGAGTAGGGGTACCGAGTGATGTCTGGGGCCAGAGTTAGATATTGTCCTAATAGCAGCTTTGTGTTGAGTAATTAGACGACATAAATGATTTTGGGTAGTAGAACCCCAAGCACAAATACCATAGGTGAGATAAGGATAGATGAGAGAGTAATAGTGTGTCACCAGGACAGGGCGAGGTACATAATATCTGATCTTAGAAAGAATGCCAACAGTTTTTGAAACTTTTTTTGATATGTTTAAAATGTGTCCCTGGAAATTCAGTTTGTGGTCATTGAGAACGCCAAGGAATTTGCCATCTACTTTGTTACAAATTTGGGTATTGTTAATCCTGAGATTTATTTGATTTGAGGATTTATTTCCAAACAAAATATAGAAAGTTTTGTCAATATTAAGGGTGAGTTTGTTGACAGTTAGCCAGTGATGGACTTTATTTAGCTCAGTATTCACTGTGACATTTAGAGCAAGGGGGTCAGGGCTGGAGTAATTGAAGGTCGTGTCGTCAGCAAATAGAATTGGTTTGAGATGTTGGGAGGCATTTGGAAGGTCATTAATGTAGATGAAAAAGAGGAGAGGGCCAAGTATGCTGCCCTGGGGAACACCAATGTTGATAGGTAGGGTGGGAGAAATTGAATTATGCACAGAAACATATTGGAGCCTGTCAGTAAGGTAGAATTTGAGGTATTGCAGGGAGTGTCCTCTGACTCCATAATATTGTAATTTAAGAAGAAGGTTTTGGTGGTTGACAGTGTCAAAAGCCTTACGCAGGTCCACAAATAACCCAACAGGGAACTCATTTTTATCAAGAGCGGCATGTATCAAGTTAATCATACAAATAAGTGCATCGTTAGTGCTTTTTTGGGGTCTGAAGCCATATTGACAAGAGCTAAGTATATTGTGTTTTGCTAGATAAGAGTAAAGCTGCTTGTAGATAAGTTTTTCAAATATTTTAGACAAGTTTGGCAGAATTGATATAGGTCTGAAGTTGTTAACATCAGTGGGATCACCACATTTGTGGACAGGGATTACTCTCGGTTTTTTTTAGAATATCTGGAAAGGTTTGGAGTTCAAGTGACTTGTCGAAGAGCAATGCAATGGCAGGAGCTAAAAATCTGGAGGCTTTTTTGTAAATAAGAGTTGGTACCTCCTCAAGGGCACTAGACTTGGTTTTAAGGGAAATGATTATGTCAGTAACATCAGTGGCATTAGTAGGCATCAGGTACAGAGACTGTGGATAGTTACCTGTTAGATAGTCCTGAATATTAGTACTGGAAGATGGAATATCATTTGCAAGGGATGACCCAATGGAAGAGAAGAACCTATTGAACTCAAAAGCAGTGTCAGAGGCTGAAAGCAGACCATCATTATTTGACAGGAGTGTTGGTTTGTTATTTAAAATCTTCTTTGATCGCAATATTTGTGAAATTGTGCTCCATGTTTTCTTAATGTTGCCCTTTGTGTGGGTAAATTTATTTTCGTAGTATTTAATTTTGGCTCTTCTAATTATTTTAGATAGCAATGATGAGTAATTCTTTGAAAATTCTTTGAAGACGATTCCTAACCTATACTTCTTCTCAAGGTCATGTTTTTGTCAAACTATCATTCTCCAGTCAACCGTCCAGAGTCCCAGTGTTGGACCTTGTGCATCCAATTTTGTGCATATCAATCTTCTGGATGATATCAGACATTGACAAAGAAACAAACTACAGTAATATATCATTATTCAGATGACACTAGGGTTTCCATGCGGGTAGACAGTATATTGGACATGGCAGACCTCCAATCGGATGTAAATTGGGTCTTTCAATGGGACACGGTTAATAATGTGATTAATGAAAATAAGTTCCAGCTCCTGCGCTATGGAAAAAAACGATAATGTAAAAACGGAAAGCATATATAAAACGGAATCAAATTTTTCAAGCACTAGTGTCTTGAAATGTACTAGTGATAATACTTGTTAAGACACTAGTGTTCTCTAGGGTGGAATATTGTTGCATACTAACAGCCTCATTCAGAGCCGGAGAAACTGCTGACCTACCTTGTGTTTACCTTGCTATGGTTTCTGAGCTTAGCGTCCCCAGGGCCCGGTCTTCGACCAGGCCTCCTGGTTGCTGGACTGGTCAACCAGGCTGTTGGATGCGGCTGCTCGCAGCCTGACGTATCAGTTATTTTTTGGAGGTGTTTATAAAGTTGAACACATGAACAGTGCGAGGGGTCGGCCAGTTATGCCTGTTATGTGTAGTGGAAACCTGTTGAACAGTTTCGAGCCTCCGACGTTGGAGTTCTTTCTCAGAGTACCTATTTCACTTCTGCTTTTCAACGGAGGTGTTCTGCACATCCTGCCATGCCTTCTGGTGTCATGTGGTGTTATTTCTGTGTGCAGGTTTGGGACCAGCAACTCTACTGTTTTCTATGTTTAAATGATTATGTACCTAGAGAGCGTGCAAAGATCTTTTATCACTAAAATCTACTCTACAAGGCATCTTAATTATTGGTATTGACTCAAAGTTCTAAGTCTGTATTCTCTAGAGCGCAGGCGAGAGAGAGAGAGAGATAATAATCTACCTGTGGAAGATATTAGAGGGACTGGTTATAAATCTGATCACAGAGATTACATCACATGAAACCAATAGGCATGGCAGGATGTGCAAAACATCCCCATTAAAAAGCTGAGGTACAATTGGTACTCTCAGAGAGAACCCCATCAACATCAAGGGTCCAAGACTTTCCAACACTCTCCTGCTACACATGAGGGGCATAACTGGCCGATCCCTCAATAGCGTTCAAGGGAGAACTTGACAAACACTTGAAAATAATACCTGATCAGCCAGGTTGTGATTCATATGTCAGACTGTGAGGAGCCGCGTCCAACAGCCTGGTTGACCAGACGACCAGGCGGGAGACCTGGTCGAAGACCGGCCGTAGGGTCGTTGATCCCCGCATGCTACACAAGGTAGACAAGACTGGTGTTCTCCCATCAGCAAGGCAACGCCTCTTGCTTTCCTAATTTTTCTGTCCCGTCTCCAAATCGAGCAGCCCTTGACCACCTTTAAAATATGACCACATTTAAAATATCTTCGAGTTTCTCCTGCGTGATTGCGACCATGTTTGGCATCTGCAACTGTATTATATCGTTTAGCTCTGGTATTGTTTTTATCTCACTCCATCTATGTTAGTGTATATAGTTTTCAGCAACATGTTACCTTATCTTGAGGTTATCTTGAGATGATTTCGGGGCTTTTTAGTGTCCCCGCGGCCCGGTCCTCGACCAGGCCTCCACCCCCAGGAAGCAGCCCATGACAGCTGACTAACACCCAGGTACCTATTTACTGCTAGGTAACAGGGGCATTCAGGGTGAAAGAAACTTTGCCCATTTGTTTCTGCCTCGTGCGGGAATTGAACCCGCGCCACAGAATTACGAGTCCTGCGCGCTATCCACCAGGCTACGAGGCCCTACCTTCCCCCTTGTTCTTACTTCCCCTTTCTCTAATGATATTGATGATTTGTCTTTGTGTACCATTTCACCAGCTTGTCCACCCTTATCACCCTGTTGAAACAAGAATTATTTCCACTTTGTTCCTTCTCTCATGTAGTGGTTTTGCCTCTGAGTTTGTTTCAGCATCTCTGTGTTGCTTTAAAAGATTTCATCGTAATCACCATAATTTCCCTTCATCATTTTGTAATTTCCTAACATTCCTTAGTACTTTAGTACCATCTGTTTAGCTCCATTTAGGGTGATCCTTAAGGGTCCATCTTTTCCCTTTCGCTCCTGCCACTTCTCTTGTAGTCAGGGACATTATCTTTGGTTGTAAGACCTTCCACTTGCCCAACAATGTTATCTCCTACTGTGTGTTTACTATGAAGGAAAAGTCCAAGAATGCAGACCCAAAGCCCACTGGGGAAGACTTGTTGAGGAAGAAGGAGAATTTGTAGTCATGCATTTTTATTACATAAGATTCCAAAATACTACATTGATATTATTTTATGAGATATTCTAAGCAATTTGATCAGATATTTAAATAAAACTTATAAATACAAATTGTTTTACTCTTATCATTATGGATGAGTAAAAATGTACACATGTACAAAAATTTGATTTGTTTGATATATACTGTACATAAAACTTAATATTATTTTTAAATTTAACTTAGAATAGAATAATAGAATAACGTCTAAAAATGGCAAACAATTGTTTTGTTAAGTTTCCACTGTGAAGGAAGAAATTGGGCTACATTCTTTAATTTGAATGAAATTATGTTAAAAACATAAATTAAAGGGGTATTACAGGCACATCATTATTTCAGACATTTTTAAAACTAGATGTTTCAAAATAATAATTGCTTACCTTGCAATACCATGTATGTGCTTTGGAATGCAGAACACCTAAGAATGGCTTTGTCTCCAGTAACCCAAATCTCGAATTCTTCTCTTCAATTATCATTGTCCGCGGCCAGTACTGGCATATTACATCTTGACCGATGTTTTGTGTACAGTTGAAAGCCACGAGTCATGTTGCACATGTTAAGAATGACACCATGCCGGCATGATGCAAGGCTTATGCTGGTCTCCTCCAGGGATTTATGTATATATATATGGCGGGTTTCGAGCCGCTTTCCACAAAGACACGCCACAATTTTGGTTGCTCTACAAGTAAAATAAAAATTATTAACAAAAAGATTATGAAAATATCTTAACCTGATTGGTTATATTGAGTGATATAGACCAATAGAAATGTAGCATCTTATTCAATATGGCTTCGGACCCCAAAGAGCACAATTGATGCTCTAATAAGTATGATTAACCTGATTCATGCAGCTCTTGACTAAGGTTGAGTTCCCTGATGTGTTTACCTGTTGTAGTTAAGTGTTACAAGTGACTTAACACTTAACTACAATAACATTCGTACACATACACTCACTCCACACATTCTCTTGTGCTACTTACATGTCTAAAACCCTAGTTCATAAATGTTAATCCTGATCTGAAACTCTTCCTTGACAGATGTAAAAGAACCCAAATCTATATAAATACAAATGGAAATGTTCGTTTGTGCATAACCGCTAATCTCCGAAAGTTCTCCACCGATTGCTTTGAAATTTTACAAACAGATGTTAGGAAATTGCTGTGCATTATGTAGGATTGGAGTAATATTGCAGTAACCAGTGCAGTGTAAGTACAGATGTGTGAGGACGGCCTCTTCGCTCCTGTTAGTGTGGTATGAGGGCGTCCAGTTGATAACACTTATTCACATTGAATTCCATTTGTCACTTGACGCTCCAAGTACTTGTTTTAGCTAGATCGTTTTGAAGGGCATTACACGTCTGCGTCTCCTATCTTCCCCAGTATCGTAGCATCATCTGCAAACATGTTCATATAATTCTGTATTCCTTCTGGCAGATGGTTTATGCAGACGATGAACATTACTGGCGCAAGAACTGAGCCCTGTGGTACTCCGCCAGTAACGCTTCTCTAGTCAGATACATTGTCTCATCTCTCTGTCAGTAAAAAAAAAATCATCCATATCAGAAGTCTCCCTTCACCCCTCCAACATGTTTCAGTTTCCAGAACAGCCTCCTGTGAGGGACTGTGTCAAAAGCATTTTTAGGTCCAGATAGACACAGCCAACCCAACCACCTCTTTCCTGTAGTATCTTTATGACGCTATCATAAAAACTAAGTAGATTTGTTACACAGGCTCTTCCTGTTTGAAAACCAGTCAAACCAAAACCAGACTGCCCCATGGGGGACAGTCCTGTCATCAAGGACGTGGTTCCCTGATCGCTTGTATCCTGTTTAGGAGATCCGTTGTGTCCTTTAGTGTCTCTGGCAGCTGTTGGTGGAGTGGGCTTAACAGGGCTGTGCAGATCCTCATCACGGCCCCTACGAATGGTCTTCTCATGTCTACTGTTTCATTTCTGACTTTATTTAGGTAACTGAAAATTAATTTAGTTTTACGCATTTTGCTCAAGTCCTTAGCGGTGTGCTCTAAGTTAGAACTATATGGGATGACCAAGTTGTTGTTAGTAGCGATCTCCTGCTGCCTAGTGGTGTCAGTCTGGTCTGCCTAGTGGTGTCAGTCTGGTCTGCCTAGTGGTGTCAGTCTGGTCTGCCTAGTGGTGTCAGTCTGGTCTGCCTAGTGGTGTCAGTCTGGTCTGCCTAGTGGTGTCAGTCTGGTCTGCCTAGTGGTGTCAGTCTGGTCTGCCTAGTGGTGTCAGTCTGGTCTGCCTAGTGGTGTCAGTCTGGTCTGCCTAGTGGTGTCAGTCTGGTCTGCCAAGTGGTGTCAGTCTGGTCTGCCTAGTGGTGTCAGTCTGGTCTGCCTAGTGGTGTCAGTCTGGGCTGCCTAGTGGTGTCAGTCTGGTCTGCCTAGTGGTGTCAGTCTGGTCTGCCTAGTGGTGTCAGTCTGGTCTGCCTAGTGGTGTCAGTCTGGTCTGCCTAGTGGTGTCAGTCTGGTCTGCCTAGTGGTGTCAGTCTGGTCTGCCTAGTGGTGTCAGTCTGGTCTGCCTAGTGGTGTCAGTCTGGTCTGCCTAGTGGTGTCAGTCTGGTCTGCCTAGTGGTGTCAGTCTGGTCTGCCTAGTGGTGTCAGTCTGGTCTGCCTAGTGGTGTCAGTCTGGTCTGCCTAGTGGTGTCAGTCTGGTCTGCCTAGTGGTGTCAGTCTGGTCTGCCTAGTGGTGTCAGTCTGGTCTGCCTAGTGGTGTCAGTCTGGTCTGCCTAGTGGTGTCAGTCTGGTCTGCCTAGTGGTGTCAGTCTGGTCTGCCTAGTGGTGTCAGTCTGGTCTGCCTAGTGGTGTCAGTCTGGTCTGCCTAGTGGTGTCAGTCTGGTCTGCCTAGTGGTGTCAGTCTGGTCTGCCTAGTGGTGTCAGTCTGGTCTGCCTAGTGGTGTCAGTCTGGTCTGCCTAGTGGTGTCAGTCTGGTCTGCCTAGTGATGTCAGTCTGGTCTGCCTAGTGGTGTCAGTCTGGTCTGCCTAGTGGTGTCAGTCTGGTCTGCCTAGTGGTGTCAGTCTGGTCTGCCTAGTGGTGTCAGTCTGGTCTGCCTAGTGGTGTCAGTCTGGTCTGCCTAGTGGTGTCAGTCTGGTCTGCCAAGTGGTGTCAGTCTGGTCTGCCTAGTGGTGTCAGTCTGGTCTGCCTAGTGGTGTCAGTCTGGTCTGCCTAGTGGTGTCAGTCTGGTCTGCCTAGTGGTGTCAGTCTGGTCTGCCTAGTGGTGTCAGTCTGGTCTGCCTAGTGGTGTCAGTCTGGTCTGCCAAGTGGTGTCAGTCTGGTCTGCCTAGTGGTGTCAGTCTGATCTGCCTAGTGGTGTCAGTCTGGTCTGCCTAGTGGTGTCAGTCTGGTCTGCCTAGTGGTGTCAGTCTGGTCTGCCTAGTGGTGTCAGTCTGGTCTGCCTAGTGGTGTCAGTCTGGTCTGCCAAGTGGTGTCAGTCTGGTCTGCCTAGTGGTGTCAGTCTGGTCTGCCTAGTGGTGTCAGTCTGGTCTGCCTAGTGGTGTCAGTCTGGTCTGCCTAGTGGTGTCAGTCTGGTCTGCCTAGTGGTGTCAGTCTGGTCTGCCTAGTGGTGTCAGTCTGGTCTGCCAAGTGGTGTCAGTCTGGTCTGCCTAGTGGTGTCAGTCTGATCTGCCTAGTGGTGTCAGTCTGGTCTGCCTAGTGGTGTCAGTCTGGTCTGCCTAGTGGTGTCAGTCTGGTCTGCCTAGTGGTGTCAGTCTGGTCTGCCTAGTGGTGTCAGTCTGGTCTGCCAAGTGGTGTCAGTCTGGTCTGCCTAGTGGTGTCAGTCTGGTCTGCCTAGTGGTGTCAGTCTGGTCTGTCAAGTGGTGTCAGTCTGGTCTGCCTAGTGGTGTCAGTCTGGTCTGCCTAGTGGTGTCAGTCTGGTCTGCCTAGTGGTGTCAGTCTGGTCTGTCAAGTGGTGTCAGTCTGGTCTGCCTAGTGGTGTCAGTCTGGTCTGCCTAGTGGTGTCAGTCTGGTCTGCCTAGTGGTGTCAGTCTGGTCTGTCAAGTGGTGTCAGTCTGGTCTGCCTAGTGGTGTCAGTCTGGTCTGCCTAGTGGTGTCAGTCTGGTCTGCCTAGTGGTGTCAGTCTGGTCTGCCTAGTGGTGTCAGTCTGGTCTGCCTAGTGGTGTCAGTCTGGTCTGCCTAGTGGTGTCAGTCTGGTCTGCCTAGTGGTGTCAGTCTGGTCTGTCAAGTGGTGTCAGTCTGGTCTGCCTAGTGGTGTCAGTCTGGTCTGCCTAGTGGTGTCAGTCTGGTCTGCCTAGTGGTGTCAGTCTGGTCTGCCTAGTGGTGTCAGTCTGGTCTGCCTAGTGGTGTCAGTCTGGTCTGCCTAGTGGTGTCAGTCTGGTCTGCCTAGTGGTGTCAGTCTGGTCTGCCTAGTGGTGTCAGTCTGGTCTGCCTAGTGGTGTCAGTCTGGTCTGCCTAGTGGTGTCAGTCTGGTCTGCCTAGTGGTGTCAGTCCGGTCTGCCTAGTGGTGTCAGTCTGGTCTGCCTAGTGGTGTCAGTCTGGTCTGCCTAGTGGTGTCAGTCTGGTCTGCCTAGTGGTGTCAGTCTGGTCTGCCTAGTGGTGTCAGTCTGGTAGTAATATACTATGGCAAGTTTTAAAGCTTCGCCCAGGAACCATCCATCCTACTCTATTGAGCTGACTGTTTATTTTATTGATTTCATTGTGTAACCACTGAGGACTACAGACTCGCAATGCTGTTAAGAAAAGATCTGAAGCAACACTACTTTTGACTTTCTTGGCGTGATCGCTGAAGTAATGGAGGTAGTTACCTGTATGTGTATCTTTCCTGTACATGCTGAAGCTCAATGAGGTGTTATTCCTTATTACTAAGAAGTTTAGAAAGGGTAATTTATCATCTGACTCCCATTTAACTTTAGTCGCCAGAATCAAATTTAAAGCGTTCAGCCTCTCAACGCTGAGGGCCCTTCTCTATGTAAATATGACATCAACATAGCTGTAACAAATCATGTCATGAGGTTTGATCTGAGAAAGGACACATGTCTGGAAGTATTCCAAATACAGGTTAGATAACACTGGAGATAAGGGACTGCCAAAACTGCACCCATATTGTTGACAGTATAAACTATTTTGAAACGAGAATACGTTAATAGATACAGCAAGCCGTTAATAAGTCTTCAGAGTGCTTAATGTGCGAGTCAGAGAAGACAACCATGAAGGGAACAATGTACTACTCAGCCATTTCACTAACTTACAGGAAAGAGAACTTCTTTCCTGGGGGCAAACCTTTACGCTCCATCTCTACATGAAATTATGGGTCGTAAAGGACTGTCAACCTTATGGGTTTTGGGTAGACCATAGATGTATGGTAAACTTGGGTTACTGACCTTAAACCTTTCTAGGAGCTGATTTATGTCTTTGTTCTTGCCAATGTTTCAGATTATTTTTATTGAACTTTGAAGCAGCCGATACGAGCGGATCTTGAGTCAGTTTATCCTAAGTATGTGTCTGAGAGTAATACAGCTGCTTCTCCCCAGTAATATGTTCTGTTGAGAATTACTATTTTATCCCCTTTATCGGGATTGGCAATTATAATTTTATCATTCTTTTTGAGATTCATTAGTGCTAATTGGTATCGTTTAGCAACACCCACATTATTAGCCAAGTAAAGTACCCACAACATTATTAGCAACGATTGCTAGTAACATGATACCTTTAAGACAATGGAGATCCTGATCATAATTATTGTGACTCATAAAGTGTCAAAGTGAATGATGTAATCCAACGCGTTATTCCTCTTATTCTTCATGTCAAAATTAAGACCAAATCATAGTAATTCAGTTTGGTGTTTAGTCAACACTGTGTCAGATTCACAACATTCTCTTTAAGTAAGAATTTTGACCAAATATTATTTCTTAATAGTATTTGGATAGACTCAATAGATTCCTTAACTATTGTTATGGACTCCATTGAGTTTGTTATTAACTTTTTCTTTGTTCCTTTCCTATTCAGTTAGCATCATTTTGTGCAAAAAAAAAACTTAATTGTTGAAAAGTTGCAGTGTCAAGAAAATTTATTTTTAAATTGAAATTGCCTGATGTAGTTTGAAGTATTATTAATCGCTCTCAGTAGAGTAGATTTTGATCTTGTCTTCGAGAAATGATCTGATATACTCGGGCAAACTCTTAACTAAAACATTACCACACTTATGGACACCAAAAGTGGAAAGACACACCTGTTCTTGTAGACACTGTGAAGGGCACACCTGTTCTTGTAGACACTGTGAAGGACACACATGTTCTTGTAGACACTGTGAAGGGCACACCTGTTCTTGTAGACACTGTGAAGGATACACCTGTTCTTGTAGACACTGTGAAGGACACACCTGTTCTTGTAGATACTGTGAAGGACACACCTGTTCTTGTAGACACTGTGAAGGGCACACCTGTTCTTGTAGACACTGTGAAGGGCACACCTGTTCTTGTAGACACTGTGAAGGACACACCTGTTCTTGTAGACACTGTGAAGGGCACACCTGTTCTTGTAGACACTGTGAAGGACACACCTGTTCTTGTAGACACTGTGAAGGATACACCTGTTCTTGTAGATACTGTGAAGGACACACCTGTTCTTGTAGACACTGTGAAGGGCACACCTGTTCTTGTAGACACTGTGAAGGACACACCTGTTCTTGTAGACACTGGGGACACACCTGTTCTTGTAGACACTGTGAAGGACACACCTGTTCTTGTAGACACTGTGAAGGACACACCTGTTCTTGTAGATACTGTGAAGGGCACACCTGTTCTTGTAGACACTGTGAAGGGCACACCTGTTCTTGTAGACACTGTGAAGGACACACCCGTTCTTGTAGATACTGTGAAGGACACACCTGTTCTTGTAGACACTGTGAAGGACACACCTGTTCTTGTAGATACTGTGAAGGACACACCTGTTCTTGTAGATACTGTGAAGGACACACCTGTTCTTGTAGACACTGTGAAGGACACACCTGTTCTTGTAGACACTGTCAAGAACACACCTGTTCTTGTAGACACTGTGAAGGACACACCTGTTCTTGTAGATACTGTGAAGGACACACCTGTTCTTGTAGACACTGTGAAGGACACACCTGTTCTTGTAGATACTGTGAAGGACACACCTGTTCTTGTAGATACTGTGAAGGACACACCTGTTCTTGTAGACACTGTGAAGGACACACCTGTTCTTGTAGACACTGTGAAGGACACACCTGTTCTTGTAGATACTGTGAAGGACACACCTGTTGTTGTAGATACTGTGAAGGACACACCTGTTCTTGTAGACACTGTGAAGGACACACCTGTTCTTGTAGACACTGTGAAGGACACACCTGTTCTTGTAGATACTGTGAAGGACACGCCTGTTCTTGTAGACACTGTGAAGGACACGCCTGTTCTTGTAGACACTGTGAAGGACACACCTGTTCTTGTAGACACTGTGAAGGACACACCTGTTCTTGTAGACACTGTGAAGGACACACCTGTTCTTGTAGACACTGTGAAGGACACACCTGTAGACACTGTGAAGGACACACCTGTTCTTGTAGACACTGTGAAGGGCACACCTGTTCTTGTAGACACTGTGAAGGACACACCTGTTCTTGTAGACACTGTGAAGGACACACCTGTTCTTGTAGACACTGTGAAGGACACACCTGTTCTTGTAGACACTGTGAAGGACACACCTGTTCTTGTAGACACTGTGAAGGACACACCTGTTCTTGTAGACACTGTGAAGGACACACCTGTTCTTGTAGACACTGTGAAGGACACACCTGTTCTTGTAGACACTGTGAAGGACACACCTGTTCTTGTAGACACTGTGAAGGACACACCTGTTCTTGTAGACACTGTGAAAGACACACCTGTAGACACTGTGAAGGACACACCTGTTCTTGTAGACACTCTGAAGGACACACCTGTTCTTGTAGACACTGTGAAGGGCACACCTGTTCTTGTAGACACTGTGAAGGACACACCTGTTCTTGTAGACACTGTGAAGAACACACCTGTTCTTGTAGACACTGTGAAGGGCATACCTGTTCTTGTAGACACTGTGAAGAACACACCTGTTCTTGTAGACACTGTGAAAGACACGCCTGTTCTTGTAGACACTGTGAAGGACACACCTGTTCTTGTAGACACTGTGAAGGACACACCTGTTCTTGTAGACACTGTGAAGGACACGCCTGTTCTTGTAGACACTGTGAAGGACACACCTGTTCTTGTAGACACTGTGAAGGACACACCTGTTCTTGTAGACACTGTGAAGGACACACCTGTTCTTGTAGACACTGTGAAGGACACCCCTGTTCTTGTAGACACTGTGAAGGACACACCTGTTCTTGTAGACACTGTGAAGGACACACCTGTTCTTGTAGACACTGCGAAGGACACACCTGTTCTTGTAGACACTGTGAAGGACACACCTGTTCTTGTAGACACTGTGAAGGACACACCTGTTCTTGTAGACACTGTGAAGGACACACCTGTTCTTGTAGACACTGTGAAGGACACACCTGTTCTTGTAGACACTGTGAAGGACACACCTGTTCTTGTAGACACTGTGAAGGACACACCTGTTCTTGTAGACACTGTGAAGGACACACCTGTTCTTGTAGACACTGTGAAAGACACACCTGTAGACACTGTGAAGGACACACCTGTTCTTGTAGACACTCTGAAGGACACACCTGTTCTTGTAGACACTGTGAAGGGCACACCTGTTCTTGTAGACACTGTGAAGGACACACCTCTTCTTGTAGACACTGTGAAGAACACACCTGTTCTTGTAGACACTGTGAAGAACACACCTGTTCTTGTAGACACTGTGAAGGACACGCCTGTTCTTGTAGACACTGTGAAGGACACGCCTGTTCTTGTAGACACTGTGAAGGACACATCTGTTCTTGTAGACACTGTGAAGGACACACCTGTTCTTGTAGACACTGTGAAGGACACGCCTGTTCTTGTAGACACTGTGAAGGACACACCTGTTCTTGTAGACACTGTGAAGGACACACCTGTTCTTGTAGACACTGTGAAGAACACCTGTTCTTGTAGACACTGTGAAGGACACACCTGTTCTTGTAGACACTGTGAAGGACACACCTGTTCTTGTAGACACTGTGAAGGACACACCTGTTCTTGTAGACACTGTGAAGGACACACCTGTTCTTGTAGACACTGTGAAGGACACACCTGTTCTTGTAGACACTGTGAAGGACACACCTGTTCTTGTAGACACTGTGAAGGACACACCTGTTCTTGTAGACACTGTGAAGGACACACCTGTTCTTGTAGACACTGTGAAGGACACACCTGTTCTTGTAGATACTGTGAAGGACACACCTGTTCTTGTAGACACTGTGAAGGACACACCTGTTCTTGTAGACACTGTGAAGGACACACCTGTTCTTGTAGACACTGTGAAGGACACACCTGTTCTTGTAGACACTGTGAAGGACACACCTGTTCTTGTAGACACTGTGAAGGACACACCTGTTCTTGTAGACACTGTGAAGGACACACCTGTTCTTGTAGACACTGTGAAGGACACACCTGTTCTTGTAGACACTGTGAAGGACACACCTGTTCTTGTAGACACTGTGAAGGACACACCTGTTCTTGTAGACACTGTGAAGGACACACCTGTTCTTGTAGACACTGTGAAGGACACACCTGTTCTTGTAGACACTGTGAAGGACACACCTGTTCTTGTAGACACTGTGAAGGACACACCTGTTCTTGTAGACACTGTGAAGGACACACCTGTTCTTGTAGATACTGTGAAGGACACACCTGTTCTTGTAGATACTGTGAAGGACACACCTGTTCTTGTAGACACTGTGAAGGACACACCTGTTCTTGTAGACACTGTGAAGGACACACCTGTTCTTGTAGACACTGTGAAGGACACACCTGTTCTTGTAGACACTGTGAAGGACACACCTGTAGACACTGTGAAGGACACACCTGTTCTTGTAGACACTGTGAAGGGCACACCTGTTCTTGTAGACACTGTGAAGGACACACCTGTTCTTGTAGACACTGTGAAGGACACACCTGTTCTTGTAGACACTGTGAAGGACACACCTGTTCTTGTAGACACTGTGAAGGACACACCTGTTCTTGTAGATACTGTGAAGGACACACCTGTTCCTGTAGATACTGTGAAGGACACACCTGTTCTTGTAGACACTGTGAAGGACACACCTGTAGACACTGTGAAGGACACACCTGT
>NW_027189820.1:0-20000 GCF_040958095.1 Procambarus clarkii | reverse complement strand
GAGACAAGACCAAGGCTCTCACAAGGTGTGTGAGACAAGACCAAGGCTTTCACAAGGTGTGTGTGTGTGTGTGTGACAAGACCAAGGCTCTCACAAGGTGTGTGTGTGTGTGTGAGACAAGACCAAGGCTCTTACAAGGTGTGTGAGACAAGACCAAGGCTCTCACAAGGTGTGTATGTGTGAGACAAGACCAAGGCTCTCACAAGGTGTGTATGTGTGAGACAAGACCAAGGCTCTCACAAGGTGTGTGTGTTTGAGACAAGACCAAGGCTCTCACAAGGTGTGTGTGTGAGACAAGACCAAGGCTCTCACAAGGTGTGTGTGTGTGAGACAAGACGAAGGCTCTCACAAGGTGTGTGTGTGTGACAAGACCAAGGCTCTCACAAGGTGTGTGTGCGTGTGTGTGTGTGAGACAAGACCAAGGCTCTCACAAGGTGTGTGTGTGTGTGTGTGTGAGACAAGACCAAGGCTCTCACAAGGTGTGTGTGACAAGACCAAGGCTCTCACAAGGTGTGTGAGACAAGACCAAGGCTCACACAAGGTGTGTGTGACAAGACCAAGGCTCTCACAAGGTGTGTGTGACAAGACCAAGGCTCTCACAAGGTGTGTGTGTGTGTGTGTCACAAGACCAAGGCTCTCACAAGGTGTGTGTGTGTGTGAGACAAGACCAATTCTCTCACAAGGTGTGTGTGTATATGTGTGTGTGAGATGAGACCATGGCTCTCACAAGGTGTGTGTGTGTGTGAGATAAGACCAAGGCTCTCACAAGGTGTGTGAGACAAGACCAAGGCTCTCACAAGGTGTGTGTGTGTGTGAGACAAGACCAAGGCTCTCACAAGGTGTGTGTGTGTGAGACAAGACCAAGGCTCTCACAAGGTGTGTGTGTGAGACAAGACCAAGGCTCTCACAAGGTGTGTGTGTGAGACAAGACCAAGGCTCTCACAAGGTGTGTGTGTGTGTGAGACAAGATCAAGGCTCTCACAAGGTGTGTGTGTGTGTGTGAGACAAGATCAAGGCTCTCACAAGGTGTGTGTGTGTGTGTGTGTGTGAGATAAGTTCAAGGCTCTCACAAGGTGTGTGTGTGAGTGAGATAAGACCAAGCCTCTCACAAGGTGTGTTTGTGTGTGAGATAAGACCAAGGCTCTCACAAGGTGTGTGAGACAAGACCAAGGCTCTCACAAGGTGTGTATGTGTGAGACAAGACCAAGGCTCTCACAAGGTGTGTGTGTGTGTGAGACAAGACCAAGGTTCTCACAAGGTGTGTGTGTGTGTGTGTGTGAGACAAGACCAAGGCTCTCACAAGGTGTGTGTGTGTGTGTGAGACGAAGACCAAGGCTCTCACATGGTGTGTGTGTGTGAGACAAGACCAAGGCTCTCACGAGGTGTGTGTGTGAGACAAGACCAAGGCTCTCACAAGGTGTGTGTGTGTGTGAGACAAGACCAAGGCTCTCACAAGGTGTGTGTGTGTGAGACAAGACCAAGTCTCTCACAAGGTGTGTATGTGTGTGTGAGATGAGACCAAGGCTCTCACAAGGTGTGTGAGACAAGACCAAGGCTCTCACAAGGTGTGTGTGTGTGAGACAAGACCAAGGCTCTCACAAGGTGTGTGTGTGTGTGAGATAAGACCAAGGCTCTCACAAGGTGTGTGAGACAAGACCAAGGCTCTCACAAGGTGTGTGTGTGTGAGACAAGACCAAGGCTCTCACAAGGTGTGTGTGTGTGTGTGAAACAAGACCAAGGCTCTCACAAGGTGTGTGTGTGTGTGTGAGACAAGACCAAGGCTCTCACAAGGTGTGTGAGACAAGACCAAGGCTCTCATAAGGTGTGTGTGTGAGACAAGACCAAGGCTCTCATAAGGTGTGTGTGTGTGAGACAAGACCAAGGCTCTCACAAGGTGTGTGTGTGAGACAAGACCAAGGCTCTCATAAGGTGTGTGTGTGTGAGACAAGACCAAGGCTCTCACAAGGTGTGTGAGACAAGACCAAGGCTCTCATAAGGTGTGTGTGTGTGAGACAAGACCAAGGCTCTCACAAGGTGTGTGTGTGTGAGACAAGACCAAGGCTCTCACAAGGTGTGTGTGTGTGTGTGAGACAAGACCAAGGCTCTCACAAGGTGGGTGTGTGTGTGTGAGACAAGACCAAGGCTCTCACAAGGTGTGTGAGACACGACCAAGGCTCTCACAAGGTGTGTGTGTGTGAGACAAGACCAAGGCTCTCATAAGGTGTGTGTGTGAGACAAGACCAAGGCTCTTACAAGGTGTGTGAGACAAGACCGAGGCTCTCACAAGGTGTGTGAGACAAGACCAAGGCTCTTACAAGGTGTGTGAGACAAGACCGAGGCTCTCACAAGGTGTGTGAGACAAGACCAAGGCTCTCACAAGGTGTGTGTGTGAGAAAAGACGAAGGCTCTCACAGGGTGTGTGAGACAAGACCAAGGCTCTCACAAGGTGTGTGAGACAAGACCAAGGCTCTCACAAGGTGTGTGAGACAAGACCAAGGCTCTCACAAGGTGAGTGAGACAAGACCAAGGCTCTCACAAGGTGTGTGTGTGAGACAAGACCAAGGCTCTCACAAGGTGTGTGTGTGAGAAAAGACCAAGGCTCTCACAAGGTGTGTGAGACAAGACCAAGGCTCTCACAAGGTGTGTGAGACAAGACCAAGGCTCTCACAAGGTGTGTGAGACAAGACCAAGGCTCTCACAAGGTGTGTGTGTGAGACAAGACCAAGGCTCTCACAAGGTGTGTGTGAGACAAGACCAAGGCTCTCACAAGGTGTGTGTGTGAGACAATACCAAGGCTCTCACAAGGTGTGTGAGACAAGACCAAGGCTCTCACAAGGTGTGTGAGACAAGACCAAGGCTCTCACAAGGTGTGTGAGACAAGACCAAGGCTCTCACAAGGTGTGTGAGACAAGACCAAGGCTCTCACAAGATGAGTGTGAGACAAGACCAATGCTCTCACAAGATGAGTGTGAGACAAGACCAAGGCTCTCACAAGGTGTGTTTGTGTGTGTGTGTGTGTGACAAGACCAAGGCTCTCACAAGGTGTGTGAGACATGACCAAGGCTCTCACAAGGTGTGTGTGTGTGTGTGACAAGACCAAGGCTCTCACAAGGTGTGTGTGTGTGTGTGTGTGACAAGACCAAGGCTCTCACAAGGTGTGTGTGTGTGTGTGACAAGACCAAGGCTCTCACAAGGTGTGTGAGACAAGACCAAGGCTCTCACAAGGTGTGTGAGACAAGACCAAGGCTCTCACAAGGTGTGTGTGTGTGAGACAAGACCAAGGCTCTCACAAGGTGTGTGAGACAAGACCAAGGCTCTCACAAGGTGTGTGTGTGTGAGACAAGACCAAGGCTCTCACAAGGTGTGTGAGACAAGACCAAGGCTCTCACAAGGTGTGTGAGACAAGACCAAGGCTCTCACAAGGTGTGTGTGTGTGAGACAAGACCAAGGCTCTCACAAGGTGTGTGTGACAAGACCAAGGCTCTCACAAGGTGTGTGTGACAAGACCAAGGCTCTCACAAGGTGTGTGTGACAAGACCAAGGCTCTCACAAGGTGTGTGTGTGTGTGTGACAAGACCAAGGCTCTCACAAGGTGTGTGTGACAAGACCAAGGCTCTCACAAGGTGTGTGTGTGTGTGAGGAAAGACCAAGGCTCTCACAAGGTGTGTGAGACAAGACCAAGGCTCTCACAAGGTGTGTGTGTGTGTGTGTGTGTGTGTGTGTGTGTGTGTGTGTGTGTGTGTGTGTGTGTGTGTGTGTGTGTGTGTGTGTGTGTGTGTGTGTGACAAGACCAAGGCTCTCACAAGGTATGTGTGACAAGACCAAGGCTCTCACAAAGTGTGTGTGTGTGTGTGTGAGACAAGACCAAGGCTCTCACAAGGTGTGTGTGTGAGACAAGACCAAGGCTCTCACAAGGTGTGTGTGTGTGAGACAAGACCAAGGCTCTCACAAGGTGTGTGTGTGTGAGACAAGACCAAGGCTCTCACAAGGTGTGTGTGTGTGAGACAAGACCAAGGCTCTCACAAGGTGTGTTTGTGTGTGTGTGAGACAAGACCAAGGCTCTCACAAGATGAGTGTGAGACAAGACCAATGCTCTCACAAGATGAGTGTGAGACAAGACCAAGGCTCTCACAAGGTGTGTGTGTGTGTGTGTGTGACAAGACCAAGGCTCTCACAAGGTGTGTGAGACATGACCAAGGCTCTCACAAGGTGTGTGTGTGTGAGTGACAAGACCAAGGCTCTCACAAGGTGTGTGTGTGTGTGTGTGACAAGACCAAGGCTCTCACAAGGTGTGTGTGTGTGTGTGACAAGCCCAAGGCTCTCACAAGGTGTGTGAGACAAGACCAAGGCTCTCACAAGGTGTGTGTGTGAGACAAGACCAAGGCTCTCACAAGGTGTGTGTGTGAGACAAGACCAAGGCTCTCACAAGGTGTGTGTGTGTGTGAGACAAGATCAAGGCTCTCACAAGGTGTGTGTGTGTGTGTGAGACAAGATCAAGGCTCTCACAAGGTGTGTGTGTGTGTGTGTGAGATAAGTTCAAGGCTCTCACAAGGTGTGTGTGTGAGTGAGATAAGACCAAGCCTCTCACAAGGTGTGTTTGTGTGTGAGATAAGACCAAGGCTCTCACAAGGTGTGTGAGACAAGACCAAGGCTCTCACAAGGTGTGTATGTGTGAGACAAGACCAAGGCTCTCACAAGGTGTGTGAGTGTGTGAGACAAGACCAAGGTTCTCACAAGGTGTGTGTGTGTGTGTGTGTGAGACAAGACCAAGGCTCTCACAAGGTGTGTGTGTGTGTGTGAGACGAAGACCAAGGCTCTCACATGGTGTGTGTGTGTGAGACAAGACCAAGGCTCTCACGAGGTGTGTGTGTGAGACAAGACCAAGGCTCTCACAAGGTGTGTGTGTGTGTGAGACAAGACCAAGGCTCTCACAAGGTGTGTGTGTGTGAGACAAGACCAAGTCTCTCACAAGGTGTGTATGTGTGTGTGAGATGAGACCAAGGCTCTCACAAGGTGTGTGAGACAAGACCAAGGCTCTCACAAGGTGTGTGTGTGTGAGACAAGACCAAGGCTCTCACAAGGTGTGTGTGTGTGTGAGATAAGACCAAGGCTCTCACAAGGTGTGTGAGACAAGACCAAGGCTCTCACAAGGTGTGTGTGTGTGAGACAAGACCAAGGCTCTCACAAGGTGTGTGTGTGTGTGTGAAACAAGACCAAGGCTCTCACAAGGTGTGTGTGTGTGTGAGACAAGACCAAGGCTCTCACAAGGTGTGTGAGACAAGACCAAGGCTCTCATAAGGTGTGTGTGTGAGACAAGACCAAGGCTCTCATAAGGTGTGTGTGTGTGAGACAAGACCAAGGCTCTCACAAGGTGTGTGTGTGAGACAAGACCAAGGCTCTCATAAGGTGTGTGTGTGTGAGACAAGACCAAGGCTCTCACAAGGTGTGTGAGACAAGACCAAGGCTCTCATAAGGTGTGTGTGTGTGAGACAAGACCAAGGCTCTCACAAGGTGTGTGTGTGTGAGACAAGACCAAGGCTCTCACAAGGTGTGTGTGTGTGTGTGAGACAAGACCAAGGCTCTCACAAGGTGGGTGTGTGTGTGTGAGACAAGACCAAGGCTCTCACAAGGTGTGTGAGACAAGACCAAGGCTCTCACAAGGTGTGTGTGTGTGAGACAAGACCAAGGCTCTCATAAGGTGTGTGTGTGAGACAAGACCAAGGCTCTCACAAGGTGTGTGAGACAAGACCAAGGCTCTCACAAGGTGAGTGAGACAAGACCAAGGCTCTCACAAGGTGTGTGTGTGAGACAAGACCAAGGCTCTCACAAGGTGTGTGTGTGAGAAAAGACCAAGGCTCTCACAAGGTGTGTGAGACAAGACCAAGGCTCTCACAAGGTGTGTGAGACAAGACCAAGGCTCTCACAAGGTGTGTGAGACAAGACCAAGGCTCTCACAAGGTGTGTGAGACAAGACCAAGGCTCTCACAAGGTGTGTGTGTGAGACAAGACCAAGGCTCTCACAAGGTGTGTGTGAGACAAGACCAAGGCTCTCACAAGGTGTGTGTGTGAGACAATACCAAGGCTCTCACAAGGTGTGTGAGACAAGACCAAGGCTCTCACAAGGTGTGTGAGACAAGACCAAGGCTCTCACAAGGTGTGTGAGACAAGACCAAGGCTCTCACAAGGTGTGTGAGACAAGACCAAGGCTCTCACAAGATGAGTGTGAGACAAGACCAATGCTCTCACAAGATGAGTGTGAGACAAGACCAAGGCTCTCACAAGGTGGATTTGTGTGTGTGTGTGTGTGACAAGACCAAGGCTCTCACAAGGTGTGTGAGACATGACCAAGGCTCTCACAAGGTGTGTGTGTGTGTGTGACAAGACCAAGGCTCTCACAAGGTGTGTGTGTGTGTGTGTGTGACAAGACCAAGGCTCTCACAAGGTGTGTGTGTGTGTGTGACAAGACCAAGGCTCTCACAAGGTGTGTGAGACAAGACCAAGGCTCTCACAAGGTGTGTGAGACAAGACCAAGGCTCTCACAAGGTGTGTGTGTGTGAGACAAGACCAAGGCTCTCACAAGGTGTGTGAGACAAGACCAAGGCTCTCACAAGGTGTGTGAGACAAGACCAAGGCTCTCACAAGGTGTGTGTGTGTGAGACAAGACCAAGGCTCTCACAAGGTGTGTGTGACAAGACCAAGGCTCTCACAAGGTGTGTGTGACAAGACCAAGGCTCTCACAAGGTGTGTGTGACAAGACCAAGGCTCTCACAAGGTGTGTGTGACAAGACCAAGGCTCTCACAAGGTGTGTGTGTGTGTGTGACAAGACCAAGGCTCTCACAAGGTGTGTGTGACAAGACCAAGGCTCTCACAAGGTGTGTGTGTGTGTGAGGAAAGACCAAGGCTCTCACAAGGTGTGTGAGACAAGACCAAGGCTCTCACAAGGTGTGTGTGAGACAAGACCAAGGCTCTCACAAGGTGTGTGTGTGTGTGAGACAAGACCAAGGCTCTCACAAGGTGTGTGTGTGTGTGTGTGTGTGTGTGTGTGTGTGTGTGTGTGTGTGTGTGTGTGTGTGTGTGTGTGTGTGTGTGTGTGTGTGTGTGTGTGTGTGTGTGACAAGACCAAGGCTCTCACAAGGTATGTGTGACAAGACCAAGGCTCTCACAAAGTGTGTGTGTGTGTGTGTGAGACAAGACCAAGGCTCTCACAAGGTGTGTGTGTGAGACAAGACCAAGGCTCTCACAAGGTGTGTGTGTGTGAGACAAGACCAAGGCTCTCACAAGGTGTGTGTGTGTGAGACAAGACCAAGGCTCTCACAAGGTGTGTGTGTGTGAGACAAGACCAAGGCTCTCACAAGGTGTGTTTGTGTGTGTGTGAGACAAGACCAAGGCTCTCACAAGATGAGTGTGAGACAAGACCAATGCTCTCACAAGATGAGTGTGAGACAAGACCAAGGCTCTCACAAGGTGTGTGTGTGTGTGTGTGTGACAAGACCAAGGCTCTCACAAGGTGTGTGAGACATGACCAAGGCTCTCACAAGGTGTGTGTGTGTGAGTGACAAGACCAAGGCTCTCACAAGGTGTGTGTGTGTGTGTGTGACAAGACCAAGGCTCTCACAAGGTGTGTGTGTGTGTGTGTGACAAGCCCAAGGCTCTCACAAGGTGTGTGAGACAAGACCAAGGCTCTCACAAGGTGTGTGAGACAAGACCTAGGCTCTCACAAGGTGTGTGTGTGTGAGACAAGACCAAGGCTCTCACAAGGTGTGTGTGACAAGACCAAGGCTCTCACAAGGTGTGTGTGTGTGTGTGACAAGACCAAGGCTCTCACAAGGTGTGTGTGTGTGTGTGACAAGACCAAGGCTCTCACAAGGTGTGTGTGTGTGTGTGACAAGACCAAGGCTCTCACAAGGTGTGTGTGACAAGACCAAGGCTCTCACAAGGTGTGTGTGTGTGTGAGAAAAGACCAAGGCTCTCACAAGGTGTGTGAGACAAGACCAAGGCTCTCACAAGGTGTGTTTGAGACAAGACCAAGGCTCTCACAAGGTGTGTGTGTGTGTGTGAGACAAGACCAAGGCTCTCACAAGGTGTGTGTGTGTGTGTATGTGTATGTGTATGTGTGTACTCACCTATATGTACTCACCTATATGTGCTTGCAGGATCGAGCATTGACTCTTGGATCCCGCCTTTCGAGCATCGGTTGTTTACAGCAATGACTCCTGTCCCATTTCCCTATCATACCTGGTTTTAAAATTATGAATAGTATTTGCTTCCACAACCTGTTCCTGAAGTGCATTCCATTTCCCCACTACTCTCACGCTAAAAGAAAACTTCCTAACATATCTGTGACTCATCTGAGTTTCAAGCTTCCATCCATGTCCTCTCGTTCTGTTACTATTCCGTGTGAACATTTCGTCTATGTCCACTCTGTCAATTCCTCTGAGTATCTTATACGTTCCTATCATGTCCCCCCTCTCCCTTCTTCTTTCTAGTGTCGTAAGGCACAGTTCCCTCAGGCGCTCTTCATACCCCATCCCTCGTAGCTCTGGGACGAGTCTCGTTGCAAACCTCTGAACCTTTTCCAGTTTCATTATATGCTTCTTCAGATGGGGACTCCATGATGAGGCGGCATACTCTAAGACTGGCCTTACGTAGGCAGTGTAAAGCGCCCTAAATGCCCCCTTACTTAGGTTTCTGAATGATGTTCTAACTTTTGCCAGTGTAGAGTACGCTGCTGTCGTTATCCTATTAATATAGGATATATCCTATTAATATAGGTGTGTGTGTGTGTGTGTGTGTGTGTGTGTGTGTATGTGTGTGTGTGTGTGTGTGTGTGTGTGTGTGTGTGTGTGTGTGTGTGTGTGTGTGTGTGTGTGTGTGTGTGACAAGACCAAGGCTCTCACAAGGTATGTGTGACAAGACCAAGGCTCTCACAAAGTGTGTGTGTGTGTGTGTGAGACAAGACCAAGGCTCTCACAAGGTGTGTGTGTGAGACAAGACCAAGGCTCTCACAAGGTGTGTGTGTGTGTGGAGACAAGACCAAGGCTCTCACAAGGTGTGTGTGTGTGAGACAAGACCAAGGCTCTCACAAGGTGTGTGTGTGTGAGACAAGACCAAGGCTCTCACAAGGTGTGTTTGTGTGTGTGTGAGACAAGACCAAGGCTCTCACAAGGTGTGTGTGTGTGTGTGTGAGACAAGACCAAGGCTCTCACAAGGTGTGTGTGTGAGACTAGACCAAGGCTCTTACAAGGTGTGTGTGTGTGAGAGAGACAAGACCAAGGCACTCACAAGGTGTGTGTGTGTGAGACACAAGACCAAGGCTCTCACAAGGTGTGTGTGTTTGACAAGACCAAGGCTCTTACAAGGTGTGTGTGTGTGAGTCAAGACCAAGGCTCTCACAAGGTGTGTGTGTGTGTGTGAGACGAGACCAAGGCTCTCACAATGTGTGTGTGTGAGACAAGACCAAGGCTCTCACAAGGTGTGTGTGTGAGACGAGACCAAGGCTCTCACAAGGTGTGTGTGTTTGACAAGACCAAGGCTCTCACAAGGTGTGTGAGACAAGACCGAGGCTCTCACAAGGTGTGTGTGTGTGTGTGAGACAAGACCAAGGCTCTCACAATGTGTGTGTGTGTGTATGTGTGTGTGTGTGTGAGACAAGACCAAGGCTCTCACAAGGTGTGTGTGTGTGAGACAAGACCAAGGCTCTCACAAGGTGTGTGTGTGTGAGACAAGACCAAGGCTCTCACAAGGTGTGTGTGTGTGAGACAAGACCAAGGCTCTCACAAGGTGTGTGTGTGAGACAAGACCAAGTCTCTCACAAGGTGTGTGTGTGTGAGACAAGACCAAGGCTCTCACAAGGTGTGTGTGTGTGAGAGACAAGACCAAGGCTCTCACAAGGTGTGTGTGTGTGTGTGAGACAAGACCAAGGCTCTCACAATGTGTGTGTGTGTGTGACAAGACCAAGGCTCTCACAAGGTGTGTGAGACAAGACCAAGGCTCTCACAAGGTGTGTGTGTGTGAGACAAGACCAAGGCTCTCACAAGGTGTGTGTGTGTGAGACAAGACCAAGGCTCTCACAAGGTGTGTGTGTGTGTGTGAGACAAGACCAAGGCTCTCACAAGGTGTGTGTGTGACAAGGCCAAGGCTCTCACAAGGTGTGTGTGTGTGAGACAAGACCAAGGCTCTCACAAGGTGTGTGTGTGTGAGACAAGACCAAGGCTCTCACAAGGTGTGTGAGACATGACCAAGGCTCTCACAAGGTGTGTGTGTGTGAGACAAGACCAAGGCTCTCACAAGGTGTGTGTGTGTGTGTGAGATAAGACCAAGGCTCTCACAAGGTGTGTGTATGTGTGTGTGAGATAAGACCAAGGCTCTCACAAGGTGTGTGTGAGACAAGACCAAGGCTCTCACAAAGTGTGTGAGACAAGACCAAGGCTCTCACAAGGTGTGTGTGTGTGTGTGTGACAAGACCAAAGCTCTCACAAGGTGTGTGTGTGTGTGTGAGACAAGACCAAGGCTCTTACAAGGTGTGTGAGACAAGACCAAGGCTCTCACAAGGTGTGTATGTGTGAGACAAGACCAAGGCTCTCACAAGGTGTGTATGTGTGAGACAAGACCAAGGCTCTCACAAGGTGTGTGTGTTTGAGACAAGACCAAGGCTCTCACAAGGTGTGTGTGTGAGACAAGACCAAGGCTCTCACAAGGTGTGTGTGTGTGAGACAAGACGAAGGCTCTCACAAGGTGTTTGTGTGTGACAAGACCAAGGCTCTCACAAGGGTGTGTGTGCGTGTGTGTGTGTGAGACAAGACCAAGGCTCTCACAAGGTGTGTGTGTGTGTGTGTGTGTGAGACAAGACCAAGGCTCTCACAAGGTGTGTGTGACAAGACCAAGGCTCTCACAAGGTGTGTGAGACAAGACCAAGGCTCACACAAGGTGTGTGTGACAAGACCAAGGCTCTCACAAGGTGTGTGTGACAAGACCAAGGCTCTCACAAGGTGTGTGTGTGTGTGTGTCACAAGACCAAGGCTCTCACAAGGTGTGTGTGTGTGTGAGACAAGACCAATTCTCTCACAAGGTGTGTGTGTATATGTGTGTGTGAGATGAGACCATGGCTCTCACAAGGTGTGTGTGTGTGTGAGATAAGACCAAGGCTCTCACAAGGTGTGTGAGACAAGACCAAGGCTCTCACAAGGTGTGTGTGTGTGAGACAAGACCAAGGCTCTCACAAGGTGTGTGTGTGTGAGACAAGACCAAGGCTCTCACAAGGTGTGTGTGTGTGAGACAAGACCAAGGCTCTCACAAGGTATGTGTGTGAGACAAGACCAAGGCTCTCACAAGGTGTGTGTGTGTGTGAGACAAGATCAAGGCTCTCACAAGGTGTGTGTGTGTGTGTGAGACAAGATCAAGGCTCTCACAAGGTGTGTGTGTGTGTGTGTGTGAGATAAGTTCAAGGCTCTCACAAGGTGTGTGTGTGAGTGAGATAAGACCAAGCCTCTCACAAGGTGTGTTTGTGTGTGAGATAAGACCAAGGCTCTCACAAGGTGTGTGAGACAAGACCAAGGCTCTCACAAGGTGTGTATGTGTGAGACAAGACCAAGGCTCTCACAAGGTGTGTGTGTGTGTGAGACAAGACCAAGGTTCTCACAAGGTGTGTGTGTGTGTGTGTGTGAGACAAGACCAAGGCTCTCACAAGGTGTGTGTGTGTGTGTGAGACGAAGACCAAGGCTCTCACATGGTGTGTGTGTGTGAGACAAGACCAAGGCTCTCACGAGGTGTGTGTGTGAGACAAGACCAAGGCTCTCACAAGGTGTGTGTGTGTGTGAGACAAGACCAAGGCTCTCACAAGGTGTGTGTGTGTGAGACAAGACCAAGTCTCTCACAAGGTGTGTATGTGTGTGTGAGATGAGACCAAGGCTCTCACAAGGTGTGTGAGACAAGACCAAGGCTCTCACAAGGTGTGTGTGTGTGAGACAAGACCAAGGCTCTCACAAGGTGTGTGTGTGTGTGAGATAAGACCAAGGCTCTCACAAAGTGTGTGAGACAAGACCAAGGCTCTCACAAGGTGTGTGTGTGTGAGACAAGACCAAGGCTCTCACAAGGTGTGTGTGTGTGTGTGAAACAAGACCAAGGCTCTCACAAGGTGTGTGTGTGTGTGAGACAAGACCAAGGCTCTCACAAGGTGTGTGAGACAAGACCAAGGCTCTCATAAGGTGTGTGTGTGAGACAAGACCAAGGCTCTCATACGGTGTGTGTGTGTGAGACAAGACCAAGGCTCTCACAAGGTGTGTGTGTGAGACAAGACCAAGGCTCTCATAAGGTGTGTGTGTGTGAGACAAGACCAAGGCTCTCACAAGGTGTGTGAGACAAGACCAAGGCTCTCATAAGGTGTGTGTGTGTGAGACAAGACCAAGGCTCTCACAAGGTGTGTGTGTGTGTGAGACAAGACCAAGGCTCTCACAAGGTGTGTGTGTGTGTGTGAGACAAGACCAAGGCTCTCACAAGGTGTGTGTGTGTGTGAGACAAGACCAAGGCTCTCACAAGGTGTGTGTGTGTGTGTGAGACAAGACCAAGGCTCTCACAAGGTGGGTGTGTGTGTGTGAGACAAGACCAAGGCTCTCACAAGGTGTGTGAGACAAGACCAAGGCTCTCACAAGGTGTGTGTGTGTGAGACAAGACCAAGGCTCTCATAAGGTGTGTGTGTGAGACAAGACCAAGGCTCTTACAAGGTGTGTGAGACAAGACCGAGGCTCTCACAAGGTGTGTGAGACAAGACCAAGGCTCTTACAAGGTGTGTGAGACAAGACCGAGGCTCTCACAAGGTGTGTGAGACAAGACCAAGGCTCTCACAAGGTGTGTGTGTGTGTGTGAGATAAGACCAAGGCTCTCACAAGGTGTGTGTATGTGTGTGTGAGATAAGACCAAGGCTCTCACAAGGTGTGTGTGAGACAAGACCAAGGCTCTCACAAGGTGTGTGAGACAAGACCAAGGCTCTCACAAGGTGTGTGTGTGTGTGTGTGACAAGACCAAGGCTCTCACAAGGTGTGTGTGTGTGTGTGAGACAAGACCAAGGCTCTTACAAGGTGTGTGAGACAAGACCAAGGCTCTCACAAGGTGTGTATGTGTGAGACAAGACCAAGGCTCTCACAAGGTGTGTATGTGTGAGACAAGACCAAGGCTCTCACAAGGTGTGTGTGTTTGAGACAAGACCAAGGCTCTCACAAGGTGTGTGTGTGAGACAAGACCAAGGCTCTCACAAGGTGTGTGTGTGTGAGACAAGACGAAGGCTCTCACAAGGTGTGTGTGTGTGACAAGACCAAGGCTCTCACAAGGTGTGTGTGCGTGTGTGTGTGTGAGACAAGACCAAGGCTCTCACAAGGTGTGTGTGTGTGTGTGTGTGAGACAAGACCAAGGCTCTCACAAGGTGTGTGTGACAAGACCAAGGCTCTCACAAGGTGTGTGAGACAAGACCAAGGCTCACACAAGGTGTGTGTGACAAGACCAAGGCTCTCACAAGGTGTGTGTGACAAGACCAAGGCTCTCACAAGGTGTGTGTGTGTGTGTGTCACAAGACCAAGGCTCTCACAAGGTGTGTGTGTGTGTGAGACAAGACCAATTCTCTCACAAGGTGTGTGTGTATATGTGTGTGTAAGATGAGACCATGGCTCTCACAAGGTGTGTGTGTGTGTGAGATAAGACCAAGGCTCTCACAAGGTGTGTGTGTGTGTGTGAGACAAGATCAAGGCTCTCACAAGGTGTGTGTGTGTGTGTGTGTGTGAGATAAGTTCAAGGCTCTCACAAGGTGTGTGTGTGAGTGAGATAAGACCAAGCCTCTCACAAGGTGTGTTTGTGTGTGAGATAAGACCAAGGCTCTCACAAGGTGTGTGAGACAAGACCAAGGCTCTCACAAGGTGTGTATGTGTGAGACAAGACCAAGGCTCTCACAAGGTGTGTGTGTGTGTGAGACAAGACCAAGGTTCTCACAAGGTGTGTGTGTGTGTGTGTGTGAGACAAGACCAAGGCTCTCACAAGGTGTGTGTATGTGTGTGAAACAAGACCAAGGCTCTCACAAGGTGTGTGTGTGTGTGTGAGACAAGACCAAGGCTCTCACAAGGTGTGTGAGACAAGACCAAGGCTCTCATAAGGTGTGTGTGTGAGACAAGACCAAGGCTCTCATACGGTGTGTGTGTGTGAGACAAGACCAAGGCTCTCACAAGGTGTGTGTGTGAGACAAGACCAAGGCTCTCATAAGGTGTGTGTGTGTGAGACAAGACCAAGGCTCTCACAAGGTGTGTGAGACAAGACCAAGGCTCTCATAAGGTGTGTGTGTGTGAGACAAGACCAAGGCTCTCACAAGGTGTGTGTGTGTGTGAGACAAGACCAAGGCTCTCACAAGGTGTGTGTGTGTGTGTGAGACAAGACCAAGGCTCTCACAAGGTGTGTGTGTGTGTGTGAGACAAGACCAAGGCTCTCACAAGGTGTGTGTGTGTGTGTGAGACAAGACCAAGGCTCTCACAAGGTGGGTGTGTGTGTGTGAGACAAGACCAAGGCTCTCACAAGGTGTGTGAGACAAGACCAAGGCTCTCACAAGGTGTGTGTGTGTGAGACAAGACCAAGGCTCTCATAAGGTGTGTGTGTGAGACAAGACCAAGGCTCTTACAAGGTGTGTGAGACAAGACCGAGGCTCTCACAAGGTGTGTGAGACAAGACCAAGGCTCTTACAAGGTGTGTGAGACAAGACCGAGGCTCTCACAAGGTGTGTGAGACAAGACCAAGGCTCTCACAAGGTGTGTGTGTGTGTGTGAGATAAGACCAAGGCTCTCACAAGGTGTGTGTATGTGTGTGTGAGATAAGACCAAGGCTCTCACAAGGTGTGTGTGAGACAAGACCAAGGCTCTCACAAGGTGTGTGAGACAAGACCAAGGCTCTCACAAGGTGTGTGTGTGTGTGTGTGACAAGACCAAGGCTCTCACAAGGTGTGTGTGTGTGTGTGAGACAAGACCAAGGCTCTTACAAGGTGTGTGAGACAAGACCAAGGCTCTCACAAGGTGTGTATGTGTGAGACAAGACCAAGGCTCTCACAAGGTGTGTATGTGTGAGACAAGACCAAGGCTCTCACAAGGTGTGTGTGTTTGAGACAAGACCAAGGCTCATACAAGGTGTGTGTGTGAGACAAGACCAAGGCTCTCACAAGGTGTGTGTGTGTGAGACAAGACGAAGGCTCTCACAAGGTGTGTGTGTGTGACAAGACCAAGGCTCTCACAAGGTGTGTGTGCGTGTGTGTGTGTGAGACAAGACCAAGGCTCTCACAAGGTGTGTGTGTGTGTGTGTGAGACAAGACCAAGGCTCTCACAAGGTGTGTGTGACAAGACCAAGGCTCTCACAAGGTGTGTGAGACAAGACCAAGGCTCACACAACGTGTGTGTGACAAGACCAAGGCTCTCACAAGGTGTGTGTGACAAGACCAAGGCTCTCACAAGGTGTGTGTGTGTGTGTGTCACAAGACCAAGGCTCTCACAAGGTGTGTGTGTGTGTGAGACAAGACCAATTCTCTCACAAGGTGTGTGTGTATATGTGTGTGTAAGATGAGACCATGGCTCTCACAAGGTGTGTGTGTGTGTGAGATAAGACCAAGGCTCTCACAAGGTGTGTGAGACAAGACCAAGGCTCTCACAAGGTGTGTGTGTGTGAGACAAGACCAAGGCTCTCACAAGGTGTGTGTGTGTGAGACAAGACCAAGGCTCTCACAAGGTGTGTGTGTGAGACAAGACCAAGGCTCTCACAAGGTGTGTGTGTGAGACAAGACCAAGGCTCTCACAAGGTGTGTGTGTGTGTGAGACAAGATCAAGGCTCTCACAAGGTGTGTGTGTGTGTGTGAGACAAGATCAAGGCTCTCACAAGGTGTGTGTGTGTGTGTGTGTGTGAGATAAGTTCAAGGCTCTCACAAGGTGTGTGTGTGAGTGAGATAAGACCAAGCCTCTCACAAGGTGTGTTTGTGTGTGAGATAAGACCAAGGCTCTCACAAGGTGTGTGAGACAAGACCAAGGCTCTCACAAGGTGTGTATGTGTGAGACAAGACCAAGGCTCTCACAAGGTGTGTGTGTGTGTGAGACAAGACCAAGGTTCTCACAAGGTGTGTGTGTGTGTGTGTGTGAGACAAGACCAAGGCTCTCACAAGGTGTGTGTGTGTGTGTGAGACGAAGACCAAGGCTCTCACATGGTGTGTGTGTGTGAGACAAGACCAAGGCTCTCACGAGGTGTGTGTGTGAGACAAGACCAAGGCTCTCACAAGGTGTGTGTGTGTGTGAGACAAGACCAAGGCTCTCACAAGGTGTGTGTGTGTGAGACAAGACCAAGTCTCTCACAAGGTGTGTATGTGTGTGTGAGATGAGACCAAGGCTCTCACAAGGTGTGTGAGACAAGACCAAGGCTCTCACAAGGTGTGTGTGTGTGAGACAAGACCAAGGCTCTCACAAGGTGTGTGTGTGTGTGAGATAAGACCAAGGCTCTCACAAGGTGTGTGAGACAAGACCAAGGCTCTCACAAGGTGTGTGTGTGTGAGACAAGACCAAGGCTCTCACAAGGTGTGTGTGTGTGTGTGAAACAAGACCAAGGCTCTCATAAGGTGTGTGTGTGTGAGACAAGACCAAGGCTCTCACAAGGTGTGTGAGACAAGACCAAGGCTCTCATAAGGTGTGTGTGTGTGAGACAAGACCAAGGCTCTCACAAGGTGTGTGTGTGTGAGACAAGACCAAGGCTCTCACAAGGTGTGTGTGTGTGTGAGAGACAAGACCAAGGCTCTCACAAGGTGGGTGTGTGTGTGTGAGACAAGACCAAGGCTCTCACAAGGTGTGTGTGTGTGTGTGTGTGTGTGTGTGTGAGACAAGACCAAGGCTCTCACAAGGTGTGTGTGTGAGACAAGACCAAGGCTCTCATAAGGTGTGTGTGTGAGACAAGACCAAGGCTCTTACAAGGTGTGTGAGACAAGACCAAGGCTCTCACAAGGTGTGTGGGACAAGACCATGGCTCTCACAAGGTGTGTGAGACAAGACCAAGGCTCTCATAAGGTGTGTGTGTGAGACAAGACCAAGGCTCTCATAAGGTGTGTGTGTGAGACAAGACCAAGGCTCTTACAAGGTGTGTGAGACAAGACCAAGGCTCTCACAAGGTGTGTGAGACATTGCCTGTTCAACATACAATTAATGAGAACATGTCTGTCTTCGGACTTCCAATACAATGTCTCCCTTCTGCTTACTGGTAGCGTGTCAGAGGTGGAGACCCGAGGCCAGTTTGTTATTAACTGGTGTTATCAACACGAGTGGTCGTGGCCTCGGCTGCCTTCACGTGAATGGTCGTGGCCTCGGCTGCCTTCACGTGAATGGTCGTGGCCTCGGCTGCCTTCACGTGAGTGGTCGTGGCCTCGGCTGCCTTCACGTGAGTGGTCGTGGCCTCGGCTGCCTTCACGTGAATGGTCGTGGCCTCGGCTGCCTTCACGTGAGTGGACGTGGCCTCGGCTGCCTTCACGTGAGTGGACGTGGCCTCGGCTGCCTTCACGTGAGTGGTCGTGGCCTCGGCTGCCTTCACGTGAGTGGTCGTGGCTTCGGCTGCCTTCACGTGAGTGGTCGTGGCCTCGGCTGCCTTCACGTGAGTGGTCGTGGCCTCGGCTGCCTTCACGTGAGTGGTCGTGGCTTCGGCTGCCTTCACGTGAGTGGTCGTAGCCTCGGCTGCCTTCACGTGTTAATAAGATAAAGACTAATTAGATTCACGACTAGTTAAGGACATACTGTGAGGAAGAGGAGGAGGAAGGCTCAGAAGTTGATGTACCTCTTCCTGGACGAGGTGGGGATGCCCCAGGAAATGCTAGGAGCTTGAGAGTATAAACTGAGCAAGAGAAGGCGGTGTGGACTAGTCAGCATCCCGCATGACGGTGACGTCACACCCAGAAGACGCCGACTGGCAGCCACTCGTCCCTTCACTTCTGAGCACGAGCGGGGGCGGACATCCTGTCTGTGCTCCCGTTCTTACCTGGGCTTGTTTCCACTTTGACACTTGTGAGAAGGCCTCGAACTAAGAATAGTTTAGGCCGAGACTCCCAGCATGAATGGGGTCCAGAAGCTGGCCTCGTATGTAGACGGATTCGCCGTGATGGTGAGGATGATGTGGTGAGGATGTGTCACATCGCGGCGACCGGGAACTTGACCCACTGAGCGGTCGGAAGGCGGAACAAGGAAGGCGTTTTATAACCCAGGATGATCTCCGACGTCTCTAACTTTGTCACCACACCCCAACTGCCTCCGACTGGAAGTATGTAAACAAATCGCGGAGAACTCGCAGTCAGTGCAGTGTTGTCAAGCAATTTATACAATTGGAAGGTTCGTTATATTGGAGGGTCTCCTTGACCCTATGGTGTGTGTCTGGGTTTGATAGATTTTTACTTCACGAAGATGTCATTTAAGGATTTACCTCCACACCAAGCTACCATGGATATTTCTTGTGGGAATTTCTTCCATGATGGATGATTTCCGTGTGGCCTCCTTAGCTATCCCCAGCAGTTAATGAGTTATCTCCGGAGCTGCCCTGCAATTCCTGGAAAATAGAGGGATGAGAGGATTAGCCCCTCCTTAGTTGGCTGTTGTTCCCTGTGTTGTAGTAATGAACATCTGGTTCTTTGTGCAAACTTTCTATATGTATCTTGTAGGATTTTATTGGGTATCCACTGTGTCTGAAAAAATCCCCTAGACACTAAAGAATACCCTCTAGTCTCTCGCCATCACTGACTATATTTTCAGTCGGAGTCCCAGGGAGTAGGAAGGTGTCTCACAGCAGAGACGACATAATTTTTCTTAACTTTCCATCGAAAGTTACGGCTCTGTACAGCCTCCCCAAAAATCCATAAAGACAGGTTAGAACAGGCTCATGGCCAGACTGACCAGTGTTGAGGGACTGCCAAGCACCAACAAAACCTGTTAACCTCATCTGTACCGAGCTACTCACACAGCTATTAAACCTTCTCCCGGAACGACTAAAGGATACTACTGACTTCCTTGAATGCTTGCGGAACTATAGCGACCTTTTGCCTCAAGAAATATGTGTATTTTCGCTTGATGCACTATCCTTGTACCCAAGTATTCCGCAACGAGAAGCAGCATGGCAAGTGGCGACATTTTTTGACATGGCCACAAGATCCTGCACGAACTTAAGGAGGCAGGTCTCTAGAAGCCCCGACCATAGAGCTCCTACAAGAGGCAATACTACATATCATAAGAGACACCATCAGGACTTTCCAAGGGAAGACCTACACACAAATTAAAGGGATGGTGACTGGGGCATCTAGCAGCGTAGCCAACGCGGAAATATTTGTACACACACAACATATGAAGCGGCCAGGCAAGAGTACAGACCAGCGGCGGATCTACCGGCGCTACATAGATGATAGTTTTGGAGTAATGATTGGAGGCGAACACGATCTCACAGCTTTCTTCTCCTGGACAAATGGAGTCCAACTTAAGCTCCGTTTCACCCTAGAAATTAGTGAAACAGCACTGAACGTTTTGGATACGTTTATTTCGACAAACCCAGGATGATTCAAACAAGAATCTTTTACAAACCAATGAACACTCACTCGCATCTCCACTACTCGTCATGCCAGCCACTGTCATTAACAAGGTCCTGCCCTACTCCCTGGGAACCTCACTAAAACAAATAGCGATGGGGAGAGACTGGGGGGGGGTCCTCAAGCGTCTCTGGGATTTTTTCAGACACAGAGAATACTCTGATAAAATCCTACAAGATGCAGTTATAAAGTTAGCACAAAGAACCAGATCTTCATTGGTTACAGCACAGGGAACAACAGCCAACTAAGGAGAGGCTAATCCTCTCATCCCTCTATATTCCAAGAATGGCCGGGCAGCTCCGGAGATAACTCCTTAACCTCTGGGGATATCTAAGGAGGCCACACGGAAATCATCAAGCATGGAAGAAATTCCTACAAGAAATATCCATGGTGCCT
>NW_027189819.1:72500-77500 GCF_040958095.1 Procambarus clarkii | reverse complement strand
TGTGTGTGTGTGTGTGTGTGTGTGTGTGTGTGTGTGTGTACTCACCTAGTTGTACTCACCTAGTTGTGTCTGCAGGATCGAGCATTGACTCTTGGATCCCGCCTTTCGAGCATCGGTTGTTTACAGCAATGACTCCTGTCCCATTTCCCTATCATACCTGGTTTTAAAATTATGAATAGTATTTGCTTCCACAACCTGTTCCTGAAGTGCATTCCATTTCCTCACTACTCTCACGCTAAAAGAAAACTTCCTAACATCTCTGTGACTCATCTGAGTTTCAAGCTTCCATCCATGTCCTCTCGTTCTGTTACTATTCCGTGTGAACATTTCGTCTATGTCCACTCTGTCAATTCCTCTGAGTATCTTATACGTTCCTATCATGTCCCCCCTCTCCCTTCTTCTTTCTAGTGTCGTAAGGCACAGTTCCCTCAGGCGCTCTTCATACCCCATCCCTCGTAGCTCTGGGACGAGTCTCGTTGCAAACCTCTGAACCTTTTCCAGTTTCATTATATGCTTCTTCAGATGGGGACTCCATGATGAGGCGGCATACTCTAAGACTGGCCTTACGTAGGCAGTGTAAAGCGCCCTAAATGCCTCCTTACTTGTGTGTGTGTGTGTGTGTGTGTGTGTGTGTGTGTGTGTGTGTGTGTGTACTCACCTAGTTGTACTCACCTAGTTGTGTCTGCAGGATCGAGCATTGACTCTTGGATCCCGCCTTTCGAGCATCAGTTGTTTACAGCAATGACTCCTGTCCCATTTCCCTATCATACCTGGTTTTAAAATTATGAATAGTATTTGCTTCCACAACCTGTTCCTGAAGTGCATTCCATTTCCCCACTACTCTCACGCTAAAAGAAAACTTCCTAACATATCTGTGACTCATCTGAGTTTCAAGCTTCCATCCATGTCCTCTCGTTCTGTTACTATTCCGTGTGAACATTTCGTCTGTGTCCACTCTGTCAATTCCTCTGAGTATCTTATACGTTCCTATCATGTCCCCCCTCTCCCTTCTTCTTTCTAGTGTCGTAAGGCACAGTTCCCTCAGGCGCTCTTCATACCCCATCCCTCGTAGCTCTGGGACGAGACTCCTTGCAAACCTCTGAACCTTTTCCAGTTTCATTATATGCTTCTTCAGATGGGGACTCCATGATGAGGCGGCATACTCTAATACTGGCCTTACGTAGGCAGTGTAAAGCGCCCTAAATGCCTCCTTACTTGTGTGTGTGTGTGTGTGTGTGTGTGTGTGTGTGTGTGTGTGTGTGTGTGTGTGTGTGTGTGTGTGTGTGTGTGTGTGTGTGTGTGTGTGTACTCACCTAGTTGTACTCACCTAGTTGTGTCTGCAGGATCGAGCATTGACTCTTGGATCCCGCCTTTCGAGCATCGGTTGTTTACAGCAATGACTCCTGTCCCATTTCCCTATCATACCTGGTTTTAAAATTATGAATAGTATTTGCTTCCACAACCTGTTCCTGAAGTGCATTCCATTTCCCCACTACTCTCACGCTAAAAGAAAACTTCCTAACATCTCTGTGACTCATCTGAGTTTCAAGCTTCCATCCATGTCCTCTCGTTCTGTTACTATTCCGTGTGAACATTTCGTCTATGTCCACTCTGTCAATTTCTCTGAGTATCTTATACGTTCCTATCATGTCCCCCCTCTCCCTTCTTCTTTCTAGTGTCGTAAGGCACAGTTCCCTCAGGCGCTCTTCATACCCCATCCCTCGTAGCTCTGGGACGAGTCTTGTTGCATACCTCTGAACCTTTTCCAGTTTCATTATATGCTTCTTCAGATGGGGACTCCATGATGAGGCGGCATACTCTAAGACTGGCCTTACGTAGGCAGTGTAAAGGCGCCCTAAATGCCTCCTTACTTGTGTGTGTGTGTGTGTGTGTGTGTGTGTGTGTGTGTGTGTGTGTGTGTGTGTGTGTGTGTGTGTGTGTGTGTGTGTGTGTGTGTGTGTGTGTATGTGTGTGTGTGTGTGTGTGTGTGTGTGTGTGTGTGTGTGTGTGTGTGTGTGTGTGTGTATGTGTGTGTGTGTGTGTGTGTGTGTGTGGGTGTGTGTGTGTGTGTGTGTGTGTGTGTGTGTGTGTGTGTGTGTGTGTGTGTGTGTGTGTGTGTGTGTGTGTGTACTCACCTAGTTGTACTCACCTAGTTGTGTCTGCAGGATCGAGCATTGACTCTTGGATCCCGCCTTTCGAGCATCGGTTGTTTACAGCAATGACTCCTGTCCCATTTCCCTATCATACCTGGTTTTAAAATTATGAATAGTATTTGCTTCCACAACCTGTTCCTGAAGTGCATTCCATTTCCTCACTACTCTCACGCTAAAAGAAAACTTCCTAACATCTCTGTGACTCATCTGAGTTTCAAGCTTCCATCCATGTCCTCTCGTTCTGTTACTATTCCGTGTGAACATTTCGTCTATGTCCACTCTGTCAATTCCTCTGAGTATCTTATACGTTCCTATCATGTCCCCCCTCTCCCTTCTTCTTTCTAGTGTCGTAAGGCACAGTTCCCTCAGGCGCTCTTCATACCCCATCCCTCGTAGCTCTGGGACGAGTCTCGTTGCAAACCTCTGAACCTTTTCCAGTTTCATTATATGCTTCTTCAGATGGGGACTCCATGATGAGGCGGCATACTCTAAGACTGGCCTTACGTAGGCAGTGTAAAGCGCCCTAAATGCCTCCTTACTTGTGTGTGTGTGTGTGTGTGTGTGTGTGTGTGTGTGTGTGTGTGTGTGTGTGTGTGTGTGTGTGTGTGTGTGTGTGTACTCACCTAGTTGTACTCACCTAGTTCTGTCTGCAGGATCGAGCATTGACTCTTGGATCCCGCCTTTCGAGCATCAGTTGTTTACAGCAATGACTCCTGTCCCATTTCATTATCATACCTGGTTTTAAAATTATGAATAGTATTTGCTTCCACAACCTGTTCCTGAAGTGCATCCCATTTCCCCACTACTCTCACGCTAAAAGAAAACTTCCTAACATCTCTGTGACTCATCTGAGTTTCAAGCTTCCGTCCATGTCCTGTCGTTCTGTTACTATTCCGTGTGAACATTTCGTCTATGTCCACTCTGTCAATTCCTCTGAGTATCTTATACGTTCCTATCATGTCTCCCCTCTCCCTTCTTCTTTCTAGTGTCGTAAGGCACAGTTCCCTCAGGCGCTCTTCATACCCCATCCCTCGTAGCTCTGGGACGAGTCTCGTTGCAAACCTCTGAACCTTTTCCAGTTTCATTATATGCTTCTTCAGATGGGGACTCCATGATGAGGCGGCATACTCTAAGACTGGCCTTACGTAGGCAGTGTAAAGCGCCCTAAATGCCTCCTTACTTGTGTGTGTGTGTGTGTGTGTGTGTGTGTGTGTGTGTGTGTGTGTGTGTGTGTGTGTGTGTGTGTGTGTGTGTGTGTGTGTGTGTGTGTGTGTGTGTGTGTGTGTGTGTGTGTGTGTGTGTGTGTGTGTGTGTGTGTGTGTGTGTGTGTGTACTCACCTAGTTGTGTCTGCAGGATCGAGCATTGACTCTTGGATCCCGCCTTTCGAGCATCGGTTGTTTACAGCAATGACTCCTGTCCCATTTCCCTATCATACCTGGTTTTAAAATTATGAATAGTATTTGCTTCCACAACCTGTTCCTGAAGTGCATTACATTTCCCCACTACTCTCACGCTAAAAGAAAACTTCCTAACATCTCTGTGACTCATCTGAGTTTCAAGCTTCAATCCATGTCCTCTTGTTCTGTTACTATTCCGTGTGAACATTTCGTCTATGTCCACTCTGTCAATTCCTCTGAGTATCTTATACGTTCCTATCATGTCCCCCCTCTCCCTTCTTCTTTCTAGTGTCGTAAGGCACAGTTCCCTCAGGCGCTCTTCATACCCCATCCCTCGTAGCTCTGGGACGAGTCTCGTTGCAAACCTCTGAACCTTTTCCAGTTTCATTATATGCTTCTTCAGATGGGGACTCCATGATGAGGCGGCATACTCTAAGACTGGCCTTACGTAGGCAGTGTAAAGCGCCCTAAATGCCTCTTTACTTGTGTGTGTGTGTGTGTGTGTGTGTGTGTGTGTGTGTGTGTGTGTGTGTGTGTGTGTGTGTGTGTGTGTGTGTGTGTGTGTGTGTACTCACCTAGTTGTACTCACCTAGTTGTGTCTGCAGGATCGAGCATTGACTCTTGGATCCCGCCTTTCGAGCATCGGTTGTTTACAGCAATGACTCCTGTCCCATTTTCCTATCATACCTGGTTTTAAAATTATGAATAGTATTTGCTTCCACAACCTGTTCCTGAAGTGCATTCCATTTCCCCACTACACTCACGCTAAAAGAAAACTTCCTAACATCTCTGTGACTCATCTGAGTTTCAAGCTTCCATCCATGTCCTCTCGTGCTGTTACTATTCCGTGTGAACATTTCGTCTATGTCCACTCTGTCAATTCCTCTGAGTATCTTATACGTTCCTATCATGTCCCCCCTCTCCCTTCTTCTTTCTAGTGTCGTAAGGCACAGTTCCCTCAGGCGCTCTTCATACCCCATCCCTCGTAGCTCTGGGACGAGTCTCGTTGCAAACCTCTGAACCTTTTCCAGTTTCATTATATGCTTCTTCAGATGGGGACTCCATGATGAGGCGGCATACTCTAAGACTGGCCTTACCTAGGCAGTGTAAAGCGCCCTAAATGCCTCCTTACTTGTGTGTGTGTGTGTGTGTGTGTGTGTGTGTGTGTGTGTGTGTGTGTGTGTGTGTGTGTGTGTGTGTGTGTGTGTACTCACCTAGTTGTGTCTGCAGGATCGAGCATTGACTCTTGGATCCCGCCTTTCGAGCATCGGTTGTTTACAGCAATGACTCCTGTCCCATTTCCCTATCATACCTGGTTTTAAAATTATGAATAGTATTTGCTTCCACAACCTGTTCCTGAAGTGCATTCCATTTCCCCACTACTCTCACGCTAAAAGAAAACTTCCTAACATCTCTGTGACTCATCTGAGTTTCAAGCTTCAATCCATG